>NW_028327175.1:171534605-171688533 GCF_987537825.1 Furipterus horrens | reverse complement strand
GAGACATGCTACCCAATGGCTGACATCAGGTCCAGCTGCAGTGATGAATGACCCCCTGCCCTGGCACCAGCTAATCAGAGGAGACCAGGACCCTGAGAAGACACATCAGGAAAACTGATGAATATTCTATTGAGATCCTCCCCTGAGACCTCTAGATAAAAGGCCTCAGGATGGAGGACCCAGTGTGGCTCTCTCTACTGAGGAGCCACTCACTTTTCCCCGCCCTCTTCTTTCCCTCAGATGCTCTCTCTCTCCCCCCTCTCCCCTCTCTTCTCTCTCTTCTCTTTTCTCTCTCTCTTCTGTCTCCTCTCTCTCCCTCCTAAGCTCCAAGGTCCCATTTCTTCTATGACTCACTTCTACCTCTAACTTTCTAAGTAAACTTTATTTTATAATTTCAGTCTTGGCTCTGAATTCTTCTCTTAGCCAGAAGTGTCATTTTCCATTACTAACAGTTAGATTTAGTAACATGATGTTGTATGGAAAAATATAGAGAAAGTAAATTGGTATGGTGCCTATCAGCTGAACACCAGCCCTGTACATGGGCAAAAATGTAATTGTGTGTCCAGGATGAAGACTCACAGGAAAGGAAAGTAGTTTACACAGTGAAGCCAATAATGTTCAAGGGGCTTTAGCCTTGTCTGTAGTGTTCCAATTCTGTAAAATACAGTATCATTGATATTCGTAAAGAATTACTCCATTTTGGAAATATATTTAAAAAGATCATGGAAACTATAGATAATAATTTCAAATTCAAAAATGCTATTAAGAAATCATCTTAGAAGATTTTTCAAAGTTCACATGTCCCCCTTGAGATTTCAATAACTCATTTTGGGGAGGCATGCCTTCTGTGGCCCTGACTGCCCACTGGCAGCACTAAATATTGCTACTCTAATGAGCTAAGGTAGCTGGAGAGATTATTTCACACCCCTAAGATATGCCTACTTTCAAAATATTGAAATCAATAGCTGTGGACTGAAGAAAATAAAGGGAGTGGCTGGTTGCCCAGGGTGGGTTGAAGGGTTGAAGTCCAGGGGCAGGTTTCCTCATGGTTCTGTGTTCAATATTCTAAATATGAATCTGGCCATCCAGATCATTAACAAGGTAGGAAGACAATCATTTTAGCTTGAATAACTTTCAAGTGTTGTAATATATGATATGTTGGTTTCTACATTGCCCTGGGCCGGCCACTAAAAAATTAGGAACAACATAAGGCAATGGCTTGTGGTGGTTTTGGTGTCAACTGGCAGTCTAATTCTAGAAAAGGTGAGTGGGAATTTCACAGGCGAGCTTGGGATTCTGTCATGCAAATGCTAAAATAAGAAAGGCTTCAATCTGGACCGGCTCACTTGGTTAGATTTTCTTACTAGAAAGAGTTACCTTCTTTTTTCACTACTTATGTAGTTGATAGAGATAAAAGTTATCTTCAACTTTGCTTTGTTCTAAATCAACACTGTAAACCCTCCTCAAGAGCAGTTAGGCGAGGTTTTAATCTTTGGAAGGAACACTTGTGGATCCTGCAGCTTGAAACAGAGGACAGAATGGAAGCGGTGGTAAAGGGAGAAAATTAATTAGGCCAGCTGAACTAAATGCAGAGGGGAGTAAATCTCCCCTCTGTGCTTGTATGTACAGTATCAGAATTCCTTGGAGTACCTGTTAAAAGCAGATTGCTGGACTCTTCCCCTAGAGAGCCTCTGATCAGAAGCAAGGTCCGAGAACCAGCAACGACAGCATTGTCTGGTATGAAATACAGACAGTTGGTCACCACCCCAGATCTTCTTTTAAAGTCTACTGTCGTGGACTCTGATCAGCGGGGTCTGCGGCGTTGTGGATGAGGGGGGACAAATGCACATGGACTTGGTGAATCCCGTGGAGAAAAGGGTTAAACTGGTCACCCTCTAGGTGAGAGAGCACCTTGACCCTTGCCTAGACAGGCTTTTTATTACCGTTCTCGGAGAATTACATCCAAGAGAGTCATAAATTATCATTTTAAGTTACTTTAAATGGTTATAGCTTAAAGATAAAAAAAGAATAGAATATTGTGCATGCAAGGGGATGATAAGGTTGGGCAAGCTGGTCACATCCTGTCCTTGAAACAGCTCAGAATAAACCCTAGGAAGTTACTTCAAGGTTATATGCTAAACATCTGTTGTTCTCAACCTTAGGGTGAGAGAGTTTTAGCAAAAACAAGCTTTAAAGCAGCCTGGATACAATGCAGGACTGATTCCCACAGGAAAGCTGACCTGCAGGCCTGGCTCCTGTGTGCCGCCTCGCGTCTGTCGTTTTCCTGGACCAGGGCGGAGCTACATTTGCCACTGCCACGCTGACCGGTTCCTTAGAGTCTACATTTGAACAAGTTCCACAGGCTGTTCATATGCCCATAGAGGTATGAGAATCACTAGCCTGGTGGGCTTGTCATGTATTCATTGATTAAGAAATCTGAACCTGCCCTTCCCTTTATGATGGTTTTCTATTTTATGTGAATTACAATTTCCTCCACTCTTGTTGCTGATCTAATTCTGCACGCATTAAGATATTTAGGGTTTTCTATCCAATGACTGCCACCCCTATGTACTTGTGAGTACTATTAGCAATTTATTCTTATTTTTGTATTATTTCTATCATTCAGTGATTTGGGTGGGATAGCTCCAAGATAGGTACATGTGCTCAGCTTGCATTCCTTGATTTAATATTCTGAGCATGTTCTTTTGCAAAGAAAGTTTAAACAACCATATAGTTGAATCATGAGTTTACTTGAAACTCAAATATCGATATTTAAAAACATTTCAATGAATAATCCTTTATGAATAAAAAAGTTAAATTGTAAATACCACTGAATAATTATGAAGTAACTTTTGCAAAGTGTTGGAAGATGAGAGAGCTGCCAATAGATTGGAGGTGGTCAAATACTCTTATTTCAAAGAGATGAAAATAGACTTACATAAACACTGTTGTAATACAAAACTATAAATATTTATTACAAAGTTGTGTCATGGATTGAAATAATAAGACAAGCCAAACTAATATAATTTTCTCCTTTGGTAGCATTATTAGAATGACATAGATATAGTGCTTCTTGATTCTCAGCAGAGCATATGATGTCTGTTATGATGGAGGAATGTGATACAGTCTAGATTTATAGTTAGTCTAACCATTAAGTGTTCTTCAAAAGTACTGACTAATATTAAGTTGGATAGAAGCCTTGAGCAGTATGCTGTAAGCTTTGCTCTTGCACTTGCTCTTGCACAACATTAATATTAGTGATTGGGATAAAGACCTGGGTGGTGTGTGTATATATGTGTGTGTGTTTTTGGTGGCGGTGGTGGGGTGACATGAAAGCAAACTGAGAAAAGAGCTAACGATGGAAGATATACTACTCCAGGTTCAAAAATATTCTCAGAAGCACAGAGTCTGAAAGGAAGGATTGGAAAATAGAGGCTGAAATTTCATAGGGATATGTTTAAAGTGCCACATTAAATTAGAAAAACTCAATAATGCAAAAGTAGGACAAAGGATTCTTTTGGCTAAAATTTTGTATAAATAAAGTCTTGGGGTTCATTTAGTGTCACATAACATATATATCATAGAAATTTTAAAGCAATTTTTAAAAGGCAGCTTAGTTGGTATTAAGATAAATATGCTTCCTTGATTAATGATAGTATATTAATTGATTAAAAAGCTATTGGAGTCCTGACCAGTGTGGCTCAGTTAGATGGACTGTCATCCAATTCAATTCCCGGCCAGGGCACAAGTGTGGGTTGTGATTCACTCCCTGGATGGGGTGCGTAGGAGAAAGGCAATAGATTGATGTTTCTCACTCAAATCAATGTTTTTCTCCTCCTCTCTCTCTCTCCTTGCCTTCCCTTCTCTAAAATCAATAAACATATCCTCAAAAAAAAAAGTTTTTGGAGGCCTAAACAGAAATCTGATGTCCGGGACAATAAAGAAGGTCTTATGATGACTCAGTGTAGTAAGTGTGCATTTTTCATCAGAACAATTAGGCATAATTCAGAGAGCATCCATGCTCAAGCAGCTAGACCAATTGCCTCAGCTTGGGAATGTATGCATTTCTTAAGCAATATATTAAGTCTCTTGACATCCTTTAATTAACAATGACATCCTTTAAAAGTTCATGTTAAATAAGTTGAATCTGACCCATAAAAAGGTGTTGGTCACACGGTACTTTATTGATTATGGCTTGGGAATCACAGGATCCAAAACATATTCACCAATATGCGTGGTTAGTGCTGATATATTATTCCTGCAGCAAATAAGGAGTTGGAATAAAAAAAATTTTTTTTCTTCCTAAGAGTGATTTAGGCAGCATTAGTTCTTTGAGTATATTAGTAATGCCCAAGTTAGAATCAATAAGGATAAATTTGGGAAAAAAAGGAACCCAAAACACTAATTCGAAAGAACATAAGCACCTCTATGTTCACTGCAGCATTATTTACAATTGCCAAGATATAGAAGCAGCCCAAGTGTCCATCAATAGATGAACAGATATAATAACTCTGGGATATTTACACAATGGAATACTACTTGGCCATAAAAGAAGAAAATTTTACCCTTTGCGATGTATGCTAAGTGAAATAAGCCAGTCAGAGAAAGACAAATATCATATGATTTTACTCATATGTGGAGTCTAATGAACAAACTGAACTAACAAGGGAAATGGGGACAGACTCATAGATGGAGAACAGAATACAGCTAGTTTTTTGGGGGAAGGTTAGGGGTTTTGAGGGATTGAGCAAAAAGGAAAAAAACTCATGGACATGGACTACAGTGTGGCAATTATGGGGGAGGAGGTGAGGGGTATAAGGGGACTAAATAGTAATGGAAAAAGTATAACGAAGATTAAATCAAAATAAAATAGTTGGAAAAAACAGAATTAAAGAGCTACATTTATAGAAAAATTTTGCAGTCTTTAATTTACCAATATATAAATGTGAATTTCTAAGGAGAAATATAAAATACCATATTTCCTCCAGTGTGCATGCTCATGAAGTCACCCTTAAAATATCTTGTGCAACTAATTTATTATAAAATACACATTAGGAAACACTTAACTAGTAAACTTCTAGGCTCTCTTCCATGCTAAGTTTATACATATAGTGTTTTCTTTCTACTTATTCAGATGCCAATAACTGAATAAATGAGAACAGAAGAAAATAAAGAAAAAACTACCCCCAAATTACTAAGTCTCGGTGGCAGAAATGGATTGAAGTCTAAACATACAGTTATTGTACATATACCATTGTTCTAAACATCATGCTAGTTATGATTTAAACATTTGGTTACATTCAAGATATTTCATCACATATAGCTACATCTAATGAAAACTTTATGTCTCATTATGTACCCAGAAGTTTCATTCTTAGGAAAGATTCCCAGTTCAGTATGTCTGGACTTCTAAAACGATCATCAAGAAACTCACATCTTCTGTCAGTTTTCATGTCAGAAATTAAACAGTAAAACACCAGTGCTGGTAGTTTTAACACCTCATTCTGTGCTGAAACACTCAGGATCTATGTAGTTCTGGGCTCTGCTCCCTTCTAATTCTCACTACATCTGCCTTATACAATCCCTACTTCCATCATGACTCACCATCTTGTTAAATTCTTAATTTCTAATCCCATCATGGAGGAAATGCATGTGCAATATTCCTAAAATAAATGACTTCACATGTATTAGGTATCACTGATTTGGCAGAAAGTACTATATTAAGGTTGTGTAAAATCCCTTAGAGATTATTTTTGTGCTTCATTCCAAAATTAATTATTCTCGGCTTTAAAATTATAGAGGTGAAATTAAAAGACTGATTGTTTTCAAATACTTTTTTCTTCCACATTTTTAGTAAACTGATTGTCTCCATATGACTTGTTTTCATGAAGAAAATGCAGCTGTTATAGTCAGCATGTAAAGTTGGGAACTATTGGAATCCATGGGACAATCTGTTAAGTATTCATTAACTTTTACGAGATGAAATACATCACAACCTGGAAATTGTAGTGTGACCCTCATTTCAACACTGCACTTCTTTTTGTCCTTTAGCTTGTTTCTTTCCCTTCTTCCCCCTCACAGCTAGAGTCAGTACCATAGAGACACTCCAGATGTGTGTTTGGCCAGCAACCATTCTGGCCAACCGGTATTAGAAGGCTCAGTTTAAAATCCTAGCTCCTTCACTAGTCTTGTGAGGCTGGCCATTTTCCTGAGCCTCAGCTTACTCTGTTTATAAATGAGGACAATAACACATCCTTGTAGGTGAAATATTATATGATATAAAAAAATGAGGAAGTTTAACACTTGGTAGACACTCAAAATGTATAAGGCAATATGAATTTTGAGTTGTTTTCTGCCATAGTTTTCAAGCTTAATATCTGTAAATTGAGATGAACTGGGTAAAACTAACCATTGTTGTGAGATAATATGTTTTAAAGCATTGAGAGGAGTATAAAGTGCCATACAGATATAAACAAATAACACCAATACTGCTACTATTATGACAAATAAATTGACTATCTAAAAGAAATTGCTATACTTTTCCTATGTGTATAAAATGCTTTTGAAGAGTTTCATGATCCATCACAGTTTATTGAAAATTTTTAAGAGCATTCTATTGTGCTTGTAACTGGTCATCCTTGTTTAATCATAGGGCTCTATCCTAATATTCCTGAACTGATATTGAAGCTATTAATCTTTTTTTTTCAATTAAAGCTATTGGGGTGACATTGGTTCATAGGGTCATATAGGTCTCAAATGTACATTTCTGTGATACATGATCTGTATATTGCTTTCTGACCTGTGAATATGTAGCCGCACTCTTATGGTCTCACTAGGACTCAGGTGCAACTGTGTAATTCTGCTCAAGTTAGAGGCAAACATGTGACAGTTTTGTGCTGTGAATTTAGGTTAAAGTTTAAGGTAAAGGAAAGCATAATCCTGAATTGTTATTTTATAATTGTTACCCTTATTAGCTTGCAAAAGACTGGCTATGCTTACAGATATATAGGGAAAACATATTAGGGGAGAGGAATTTGTAGAGTCACTGGTGGTAGAAAATTGTCATTAAATGACTTAGCTTCCATATAGTGGCTTATAAACTGTTTATTGCAGTAAACAGTATCCAACTATTATGACTGTTTTTTGTATTTATTCTTTTTAGTTTTTAAAATGCTTTCATCTATAATGTAACATTTATATAGTTTCTCCTGCATTGTCTTTTTATATTTATATTTAATTTAATTAACTCCTTACACAATCTCCCATGTTTGTTATTCCCAGTTGTAAGTAGGAAAATAGAGGTTCAAAAGGCAATGTAATTCAGGGCTCACAATTTTGAAAATAGAAAGGCTGGAAATAATATCTTCTTTAGTATCTGAGATCACTGATTCCACAGATATTTCTTCAATCAATTTTTTAAAAATGAACCAAGCACTTCTTTATTTATTCTGATTCACTCCCTGTATCCTTCCTAGACAAGTTAAAATGACCATTGAGAGCATGGGATGTAAAAACAAATAATACAAAAGATAATTTGAGAAAAGAACAAATGTTCTGCCTGCATATGGCTTTTAAAGAAACCTTTATGACAAAAGAGATAATTTATTTTAAAAAAATGATTCTCAAGCCCAGCTGACATTAAACTAATCATTAGACAATCAGAAGGCACCTACTGAAAGCATTCTTAGTAAAATACCAACATTTATAAAACATCATGTTTGCCTTCACTTCCCAGCAGGCTCTGTCAAAACCTAACTGCAAGTCTTTCCTTCAAGTTGAAATTCTTTATTCTTAAAGTAAAAAGCTGCGCCTTCTCTCCACCTCAGACTATCTGGCACATCTTTCCCTATAGAAAAAATTTAAAATCCTTGATTCATCAAAGTGATGCATTAATAATCCTGGCAATAGTTCAGTTTAGTATAGGTACTTTCCATACATCTACATCGAACTTTTTTCATATATCTAAATCTCTAGGAGTGACAAGCTTTATGTGATTTTCAAGCTGGTTTTCTCAGGTAGAAACTTCCAATGTATTTTGCAGTCTGCAATATAACCTACAAAAATCAATTTCAACTGTGTGATCTAACTTGAAATTTTGATCGAAATGGTTGTCACTTGCAATGTTGTTCAAGTGCTGAAAGCAGGTTCACGTGGGCTGTAATTAGCTGGTCCCCCACAGGTGACATATCATATTCCTAGTTGTACAATGGTCTCCTTTCATCCGCATTTTACCTTTCTATGGTTTCAGTTACCCATAGTCAACCATGGTCCAAAAATATTAAATGGAACTTTCCAGAAATAAACAATTTATACACTCTTCTGAGTAGCATGGCTATCAGATCAACTGTCATGGTATCACAGTGCTTACATTCAAGTAATTGTTATTTTACTTCATAACGGCTCCAAAGCACAAGAGTACGATGCTGGAACTTTGGAATATATCAAAGAGAAGCTGTAAAGTGTATGTATGCATAGGAAAGAAAAGTGTATACAGGGTTCAGTACTATCTATGGTTTTAGGCACTCATTGGGGCTCTCAGAACATATTCCCCTTGGATAAGAGGGGATTATTGTACTTATTCTGCTGAGTTTCTTCTTCAGCATGATAGAGCTACCATTCTTCCTCATGCATACCTTTTGGTCTTCTTCTTTTGTATCCAAACTGATGCATGAACCAAGCTAAGCATCCTTAATGTATTTATTAGAAATCATGCCATGTACTTCAAAAAATAGGATGCACACACACACACCCATACAAATTTTCATAAATGTTTAAAAATCAAATATTTATTTGTATAGTACTTTCTGGGGAAGAATAATTATACAAGGATATTGTGTTTTGGTCATGGGGATTGGGGAGAAGGCACATTTAAAACATTAAAAACAAAAGAATAAAATGAATGAAAAGAGATACTCCTTTTACCTCAGGGAGTGGGGCACCTGCCCATGGCCATTAGAGATGTACGTGATTTGTTAGGCTAAATATTAGATGAAGGCAATTTTCAAGTAAAGAAATTAATTGTTCAAGAGGTTAGGATGGAGGGACAATGTTTTCAGGCTTGCTTGACCATCAGGCAAAAGTGTGATTGCAATTTGAGGCAAAAGTTGGGCGATAAAGATGATCTTTGGAAGCAGTTAGATTGGGAAGAACTTTGAAACAATCTGAGCAATAAGAAGGTCCTAGTTGTTGTAATTAATAATTATTTTCTTAATTGTGCTTGGCTGCCTATGTTTTTTCATTCCTTTGTCTCCTCCTTCCTTCCTTTAGCATTGTGAGTACATACTAGGGACTTGCCTGGGCTAGACACTCAGTCATTTCAAGCCCAATACAAGTTTATCCTAATGACATTTAAGGATCATATATGAAGGTTTCTCTATTGCCTTTGTGTTTCAGATACCTATGGTACAACCATATTTCAGGAAGTTTGATTTGCCCTTGGCCAAACTACTCCCTCCTGGTAAAAGAAGGTGTTTCAAGTGTTGTATGGTCAAAATTTCATGAGTTAACCATAGTCGTAAATATCTATAAGACCAACATTTGCTACTCTTTAATTTAAATATTATGCAATACAACTGTGGTATAGTGAAAAAGGTACAGATCGTCCAGTGAAATAAGTTTGAGGAATATTCTAGACTTTGGAGCAATTTATGATGCATTGGTATAAACAGTACTATTAGCTAATGCATTGCAGCTTCCTGTGAACCAGGCACTTTATGTGTGTTCTCATCGGTTTCTCACAACTTTCCTATGAGTTAGATATTTATATTCTTTTTTTTTTTTTTAATTCACCATTTTAGACACTGAGGATCCTAGAAGTTTAGTAGTTGCTTAGGAAACAGGACAAGACAGAGGTAGAGTTAGGGCTTGGACTTGAGTCAGTCTGATACATAAACCCATTTTCTTAATCACTCTACTATGTCTCTGCCAAAAAAATTATATAATAAAGCTTATGTAGAGGGTTAAATATTATTTCCTCCCACATTTTTGTACATTTAAATTTTTTTTGCAGTGATGAGTTAATTTTTCTTATTTCGTTATTTAAATTTTCTGCATTTTAAAGCATATATTATTGAATAGTTTCACACTATCAGATTCCCAGATATTATATGACCTTGTATAAACTTTCTGCTTCCTTAAGCACCCCTTTTCACACTAACTAGTCTTATAATAACATCAAGTTACTGTTTTTGTTTTCTATAATCAAACCAGCAATTCACATCTGTGGAACTTTTATCCTGGTATCATGCAAAAGTTTGTAAGGCAAGGTTTCCAAAGGGGGGGGGGAGTTCAGTTGTGCTATAAATCTAAATGCTTTTAGTTTCTTTTTATTCACATGCTATATTATGAGTACGAAGTGGAAAAAATACAGAACATTACTTGAAGGTATTTGAAAGATGGGTACAGGAGTAGAGTCTTGTAGAGCTGAAAAGTTGGTTGTTTTTGATAAAATGGATGGAACTAGAGAGAATTATGCTTAGTGAAATAAGCCAGGCAATGAAAGACAAATACCTTATGATATCACCTAATACAGGAAACTGAATGAACAACACAAATGAAGATGCAAAATTGAACCAGAGGCATAGAAACAAAGAACAGAGTAACAGTTACCAGGGGGTAGGAAGGTAGGGAGAGAAAGGGGATAAGTAGAGGAAGGGTTTAGTAAAGGAACTAGTATAAATAACCCATGGACATGTACAAGAAGGTGGGAACTGACTGTGGGAAAAGGGGTGGGCTGGGTTGGGGGGAGTAATGGGGGAAAAAGTGGGACAACTGTAATAGAAAAGCAATTTTAAAAATTGGTTGTTCTTGATGAATTTAGCTGCTCACAATGTCAGCTGGGTTTCTTTGCCTTTTTCTGCCTTTCATAAAGCAGGGCAGGCATACCTCAACTACAGCCCACTGAGCGTCAGCCTATCAAGGCCTCACAAAATTGCGCATTGATCCAAAAAGGCAGATACTGATAGTTCTCTGGGTCTCAGGCCACTTACCAACTGAGGCATTGCTAATAAAGTCCCCTTTCCCTTCCCACCCCTCCCCCACAACCATCGAAGTTCTTTTTCTTTTTTTTTCTCTCTCCCTATATCTTCCCACATAGTTATGCTACTAAATCAATTTAACACTCATTAAAGTCATCTTGAAAAGGGTATTCCACTTGCTGTTGAAGTGCCCATAAATTCTGTAGTGTTTTATTAATAGGACATTTTACTTATACAGTATTTGAGTAGTTTGGACCCAATAGTAACATAAAACGCAGTGCTGTGTTTGTTTATACCTGTCAGCTCTGATAGTGGAAAATGAGTGTATGTGATCCTCTCTTCTCCAGAGAGGGAAAGTTCAAGAATGAACTTTTTGGGGGTCACAATAAGATGGTTAGCTGCCTGGGTTTTCTGAATGATAACCAGATCACCTTGAAGACACAAATTTATCTATAATTTTTTATAAGACCTTTATTCAATCTGATACTCTCTACCACTCTGCTTCCCTTACGCAGTTTTTGTCTTAGTTTTCTGACTCCCCTAATGCTTTCTCCTGCATAACTTGTTTATTATAAGCATCTGTGTTACTGAACATCCCTTAAAAAAATGTTCTTTATATATATGGGACTCAAAATATAGAATGTTTTTTTTTTTTCATTCAACCCATATTTAGTGAGTATTTACTGTGTATCAAGGCCTGATAGTTGGACCATGACCATTGAAAATTTCAACCTACAAGAGGGAACGTGTCAATGAAGGAGCAGAATAAGATTTGCTGATGTAAGTCCCTTTTATATGTAAGGATACAGTGGAGCAAAGCTCGTCATAATGAAATCATAGATATTGACCTTTAAGTAATTAATTTAACTTGGGATGTGTCAGCAAACTAGACAAAGTGCATGCTTTCAATTTTAAATGAAAAAGGTAAAATTCTCTAAGATAAAACCAGGATTCTCTGCCTGATAGTTCTCTTGCCCAGGAAAATTGGACACAATCCTCTCAAAGATCCAGCCTTTTGCTTGGTTCTTGGCCTTCTTTCAAAGACATAACTGAGAGCTTCCATTACGTGACACCTGTCTTGCCCTCTCCCCACTTCCAATACCCCACATCACGCCCTTTGTTAGAAATACTTTAGAAAATGTGGATCAAATATTAGAAAAAAGTAATTTCTTTAGCCTAAGCATGGCTAGAGCTAGGGAATATAGGAATCAGTAAAAGAGGACCTAATTTACCTAAAGTAATTTCCTTTCAGTCTAAATCATTCTAAATATGAATTTTAAGGTCAGATGATATAACCATCTTAGACATGTATTTTAAATATATACATGTATATTCTTATCATGAACTTTCTAATGACTCTTTTCTGCATAATGAGAAAATTTTTGCTACTGTGATGGTCTCTGAGGAAAATACTTTGAGGCAAGCAATCCAGGTATATAAAGTAGATCACAGTGTGCTCTTTTTGGGAGCCCTATACCTGTTTTTGTTTGTTTGTTTGTTTCTTTGTTTTTAAATCTTGCATGGAAATTCTGGGAGGGTATCTTATATGTTGTCATGTCCTTTTTGCCTGCAACTGAGAGAGGCAAATAATGAATGTAAAGAATATGGTGTCAGCACATGAGGTAGAAGCTGATGATATAATACAAACAGACAACTAACTGTCAAGGTGATTTAGTCCACAGTTTCTCATCTGGGGTCACAGATGGAAGTGCTGACTCAAAAAGGCTCTGGAGGAAGCTCACATAAAGGCTTTAAGAGAGAGAGAGCATCCCCTTGCAAATATTGCATAATGCAGCACTTTAAAATGATAGAAGTTGAGTTGTCATTCCCTAGATAAAATAAAATAGTAGTCACATGATCCAGAAAGGGTCAGAAAACATCTACTTTGGGGAACTTAAGAACATATATATTATAGATTATATCTATATTAATCAGTGTTTTTATTCTCTACTATAAAGATAAGCAATATCATAGTACAAAATTTTAAAAAGGAAGAATAATAGAAAGTAAAAAGGGAAAACCTATTCCCCAGAGGTAATTAATATTAAAAATTATAGAACTTTTCTTCTATCACTCTTTCTAGTCACAGGTTTTTTAAAAAATACATTTTAACAATTATACATGTGTGTGTGTATTCACATACAAATACATATATAAGGTTATGTCTAACATTTTTCTTGTAATAACTTAGGCAGTTTCCATACTAATACATTGACTCATTATGTCTTATATATAACCTTTCTAAAAATATTGTTCCTTTGTGTTATGTCAAGTTTTTGAAATTTATATTTAAGTGCATATTTCTCCTTTCTTCCTTATCTTTTTAAAATCAGTGTATTGGAAATAAAGTTACTTAATGTAAAGAATTAAATGGGGTAGTAAACAATTGTTAATTACTAGGTCAGATGACAGAACCCTTTAAATATATATTTAAAACACACAAATACATATTCTGATTATAAAATAATAAAGACTCAATGCAGAATATTTGAAAATTACTGAAAGTGTAACTAGGATATAAAGTTATTCACACTCCTATGATTAAAACATAATTAAAGATAATATTTTGGTGTATACCCAATGTGTCTGCATGTTTTGTTCAATGAGAATTAAAGTATATGTATATTTGCATAATTTGTGTTTCATACATATTATAAAGTATTCCTATTTCATAAATTATTTGAGATCACAGTGGTTAATGGTTACTTTAAATCCTACCGATGTACTATATATTACCTACATATGTTCCTGTTTGGAAGAATTTTGGGGTTTTGTCAGGTTTTCATATATATTAAACAAGGTTCTATGACTCTTGTCAGTTATGTCTTTTTGTTCAGTTTTGTGCATAACTACTTAGAATAAGTTTATAAAAATGAATTTAAAGAGTGTGATCATTTTCAAGAAAAGATGTTTTTGAAATAAAACATAGCAACAGGCAGAAGTGCGCTTGCCCACTCCCCAACCCTCCCCTTGGGTCGCACGGGTGCGCATAGGGAAGTGCCCTCAATCACTGGCCCAGGTGCGTGGGGCCACATGTCCAGGTGCCTCTCGGACACACCCCAAACAGACATAAGATCAGTGCCCCAACGGGCGCAGGGAGGGCCCACTGGGCACGCAGAAGACCGTGCACAGACACCCCTGGCCAGCCCCAGTGGACACCAGGCCCAAGTGCAGACCACTTGCGCAGGCTCTGCTCATGCCCGCCCAGGCGGGTGTGGGAATGGCGGGCAGCTGATGCGCGGGAACAGCGGGCGGCAGCAAGTAACAGACGCTCACCTCCACCGTGCACAAGTCTCTGGGTCCCACACCAAGGGGTGAGAGACCAACTCCCAGGGTGTAGCTCAGCAGGCCTGAGGCTAGTGCGCGGGCCACCTTGAGCGCGCATGTGCACGCACACAAAAGCACCCTGGCCAGCTCCAACAGGCGCCAAAGGAACGCACCGACCACCGCGGGCGCACACCACTGCTGCAACGATCAGGAACCTCTGGCCCACCTCATTAGACCAGCTGTGGATCCAGAAAAAGAAGACAACACACAAAGGCCGAACTGAGTAAAAACTTTCCTTTTGTATTTTTAAAATATTTTTTTAATTTTCTTTTTATAATTTATTTGTTTGTTTGTTTCTTTATTTTATTTTATTAGAGAGAGGGGAAAGGAGAGCGAGAGGGAGAGAAAGATCACTGTGTGGTTGCCTCTCATGCGCCCCCAACTGGGGACCTGACGTGCAACCTAGTCATGTGCCCTGACTGGGAATCGAACCAATGACACTTGGCTCGCAGGCCAATGCTCAATCAACTGAGCCACAGCAGCCAGGAGTTATTTTTTTAAATTTTTATTTCTATTTTAGTTTTTTTATTTGTATTTTATTTTATTTTAATTTATTAAAATTTCTTATTTTTAATTTTTACATTTATTTTTATTTTTAAATTTTTTTAAAAACTATCACTTTAATTTGTTTCATACCATCTCTCCTTCTCATCCTTCCTCTTTAATTTTTGTTTGTTTGTCTAGTTTAGCCTCCCTTTCGCACTAAATAAATAGAATATAACTACTATATAAATCTAATACTATACAATTCCACTTTCTTACTATATTCTTCATTCTTCCCTCTTTTTCTTTTATTATTATTAACATACAATGTAAATATTACCTACTGTCTTGAATAGTCTTGACACTAGTTGCTACAATTATTAATCTATCATCCCCTCTCTCAAAATTCATATTTTTCCTCTTTAAAAACAACTCTTATCTATTCTTATTATACTATGAAAGCCCTAATCTCTCTACATTTATATTATACTGGCTCATTTGTTGACAATAGTGGGATAGAGGGTGGGGAATATTTTTGAGTGTGTGGGTTTCCTTCCTGGGTTTTGTGTTTATGTTTGTAACAGCATCTACACAAAAGAACTCAAGACAAAGAGGACGGTGTGACTCTCAGTCAACTAGCCAGAGGGAAGATCCCACCAAAGAACATCTGAAATATAACCAGACAGCATAAACAAACGACATAAAGTATAACCCAAGATCATCAGTCTCAGGAGATCAAAGAGACTGCACCACTGAAACCCCCAGATCTCCTATAAAGAATTTCATACCACAAAAGTGGGAACTCAAAGCAGACAAATCCAAAAAACAAAAACAAACAAGAAGAACCCAACATGGTGAGATGCAGAAATAACCTCTCAATGAAAAGAAAGAAGGAATCCCCAGAAAGAGTGGTACACACAATAGACATAGCCCAAATGTCAGACACGGAATTCAAAACAATGGTGGTAAAGAAGATCAATATACATGACAACCTCAAAAACAACTATGACAACCCCCAAGGAAGTTACCAACAGCTCCAAGAAAATTACAGGGACCTTGCAGAGAACTACACCAGCATAAAAAAGGACACAGAAACTATTAACAAGAGCCAGGGAGAAATGAAGAATTCAATCTCTGAACTGAAAAACACAATAGAATCACTCAAAAGCAGGTTAAACAAAGCAGAGGATTGGATCAGTGAGTTAGAGGACAACGTAGAGAAAAATTTCCAGACAATACAGCAAAATGAAAAAAGATTGAAAAAGTATGAAGAAGATGTAAGGGAATTACAGGATAGCATAAGAAAAAACAACATCAGAGTCATTGGAATTAAAGAGGAAGAAGAGGAACAAGGAATAGAAAAACTGATAGGAGAAATAGTAACAGAAATTTTTCGCAACCTGATGAGAGAAAAAGTTATACAAGTTCAGGAAGCACAGAGAGTTCCAATGAAGAGGAACCCCAAAAAACCCACTCCAAGGCACATCATAATTAAAATGACAACATTCCAAGACAAAGAGAGAATCTTAAAAGCAGCAAGAGAAAAAAAGAGCAAATAACATACAAGGGAGCTCCGGTAAGGCTATAGACTGATTTCTCAACAGAAACACTACAAGCCAGAAGGGAATGGTCAAAAATATTTCAAGCAATGAAAAACCAAGGTCTACAACCAAGAATACTGTACCCAGCAAGGCTCTCATTCAAAATGGAAGGTGAAATAAGGAGTTTCAGGCAAAGGAAGACTAAAAGAATACATCTCCACCAAACCAGCATTGCAAGAGATGCTAAAGGGAATGTTTTTAGGAAAAGAAGAAAAAAAGAGGAGAGGAACAGAGGTACAAAAGGAAAGGAATAAATACATGTCAATAATAACCTTAAATGTAAATGGATTAAATTCTCCAATTAAAAGACATAGGGTAACAGAATAGATAAGAAAACAGGACCCACATATTTGCTGTCTACAAAAAACACACCTCAAAATAAAAGATTTACACAGACTGAAAGTAAAGGGATATAAAAAAGTATTCCAAGCAAATGGACATGAAAAAAAAAAGCTGGGGTACTGTCCTCATATCAAACAAAATGGATTTTAAAGAAAGGGCAATAAAAAGAGATTAGGAAGGACATTTCATAATACTTAAGGGAACAATCCATCAAGAAGATATAACACTGATAAACATATATGTACCCAACATAGGAGCACCCAAATACATAAAGCAAATACTAGAAGACCACAAGAAGGATATTAGCAGCAACACACTCATAGTAGGGGACTTCAACACTCCATTATCAACAATAGACAGATCTTGAAGAAAAGAAACACCAAGGATATACAAGCATTGAACAACACACTAAACCACGTGGACTTAACTGATATATATAGAAATTTTCACCCCAAAGAAGCAAAATATACATTCTTTTCAAATGCACATAGGACATTTTCAAAGATAGACCACATGATAGAACACAAAACAAGCCTCTAAAAATTCAAGAAAATTAAAATCATATCAAGCACCTTTTCACACCACAATGCCTTGAAACTAAAAATCAACCTCAGAGAAAAAAATCAAAGACATCCAAATTCATGGAGAATGAATAACATGCTCTTAAATAATGAATGGGTTAACAATGACATCAAAGAAGAAATCAAGAAATTTCTAGAAACTAATGATAATGAACACACAACAGCCCAAAACCTATGGGACACAGCAAAAGCAGTCCTGAGAGGAAAGTTCATAGCAATACAGGCATATCTGAAAAGGATAGAAGAGTCTCAAATAAAAAATCTATCCCTGCAGCTACAAGAACTAGAACAACAACAGCAAACAAATCCTAGGGCAAGAAGAAGGAAGGAAATCATCAAGACCAGAGCAGAATTAAATGACATAGAGACCAAACAAACAATTCAAAGGGTCAACAAAACTAGGAGTTGGTACTTCGAAAAAATAAACAAAATCAACAAGCCTCTAGCCAGGCTCATCAAGAAAAAAAGAGAGAGGATCCAAATAAACAAAACCAGAACTGAAGAAAAGGAGAAATCACGACTGATACCACTGAAATAAAAAGGATTGTAATAAATTACTACAAACAACTGTACGGCAAGAAATTTGACAACCTAGATGAAATGGACAAATTTCTAGAAACATATAATCTTTCATAACTGAATCAAGAAGAAGTAGAAAGTCTCAACAGACCAATAACAAAAAAGGAAATTGAAACAGTAATGAAAAATCTCCCTGCACACAAAAGCCCTGGACCGGATGGCTTCACAGGCGAATTTTACAAAACGTTTAGGGAAGATCTAACTCCTACCCTCCTCAAACTATTCCAAAAAATCCAAGAAGAGGGAAAAATTTCAAACCCTTTCTATGAAGACAGTATTACCCTCATTCCAAAACCAGGTCAAGATACAACAAAGAAAAAAAAACTACAGGCCAATATCACTGATGAACAGAGATGCTAAAATCCTCAAAAAAATATTGGCAAATCGGATCCAGTAATACATCAAAAAGATCATACACCACGATCAAGTGGGATTCATCCCAGGGATGCAAGTATGGTTTAATATTCGCAAATCAATAAATATAATACATCATCTAAACAAAATGAAAGACAAAAATCACATGATCATATCAATAGATGCAGAAAAAGCATTTGATAAAGTACAACACCCATTTATGATGAAAACTCTCAGCCAAATGAAAATAGAGGGAGCATACCTCAACATAATAAAGGCCATATATGAGAAACCTGAAGCCAACATCACACTCAATGGACAAAAACTGAAAGCATTTCCCCTGAAATCAGGAACTAGACAAGACTGTCCACTCTCTGCACTCCTATTCAACATAGTATTGGAAATCCTGGCCACAGCAATCAGACAAGGAAAATAAATAAAAGGCATCCAAATTGGAAAAGAAGAAGTAAAACTATCATTATATGCAAATGACATGAGAGTATACCTAGAAAACCCTATAATCTCCACTAAAAGACTACACGATATAATAAGTGAATTTGGCACAATAGCAGGGTACAAAATAAATATACAGAAATCTAAGGCATTTCTGTACATCAACATTAAAATATCAGAGACAGAGACAAAAAAGAAAACACCATTTGCTATAGCAACAAGAAAAATAAAGTACCTAGGAGTAAACTTAACCAAAGAGATAAAAGACCTGTACTCTGAAAATTAAATAATATTTAAGAAAGAAATTAAGGAAGATACAAATAAATGGGAGCAAATACCATGTTCTTGGATGGGAAGAATCAACATCATTAAAATGGCCATACTACCCAAAGCATTTACAGATTCAATGCAATCCCTATTAAAATACCAGTGACATATTTCACAGACCTAGAACAAATACTCCAAAAATTGATATGGAACCAAAAATGACCCCGAATAGCAAAAGTAATCTTGAGACGGAAGAACACAGCAGAAGAAATCACAATATCAAACATCAAACAATACTACAAAGCCACGGTAATGAAAACAGTCTGGTACTGGCATAAGAACAGACATATAGATCAGTGGAACAGAATAGCGAGTCCAGAAATAAATCCAAAAATATATGGTCAGCTAATATTTGATAAAGGAGAGAACTTAAAATGGAGTGAGAGGAGCCTCTTTAACAAATGGTGCTGGGAGAACTGGACAGCGACTTGCAAAAAAATGAAACTAGACCACCAGCTTACACCAAACACGAGAATAAACTCAAGATGGATCAAAGCTTTAAATGTAAGCTGTGACACCGTAAAGGTCCTGGAGGAAAACATAGGCAGGAAAATTTCAGATAACTCACATAACAATATTTTCATGGGTACATCTCCTAAGGCAAGAGAAATAAAGGAAAAAATAAACAAATGGGACTACATCAAACTAAAGAGTTTCTGCTCAGCAAAAGAAAACATCAGCAAGATGAAAAGGAAACCAACCATATGGGAAAAGATATTTGCCAATGATATCACAGACAGGGGACTGATCTCCAAAATATATAAAGAGTTTATATGACTCAACATCAAGAAAACAGGCAACCCAATTAAGAAATGGGTAAAGGAATTGAACAAACACGTCTTCGAAGAGGACATATGGAAGGTCTATAGACACATGAAAAAATGCTCAACATCACTAGCCATCAGAGATTCAGAAAAAAAACCACAATGAGATACCACTTTACAGCAGTCAGAATGGCCATCATCAACAAATCAACAAACAAGTGCAGGCGAGGATGTGGAGAAACAGGAACACTACTGCACTGCTGGTGGGAATGCAGACTGGTGCAGCCACTATGGAAAACAGTATGGAATTACCTCCAAAAACTAAAAATGGAACTGCCTTTTGAACCAGTGATTCCACTGCTATTATTACACCCGAAAAATCCTAAAACCCTAATTCAAAACAACGTAGGCACCCCTATGTTCATAGCAGCCCTGTTTACAATAGCTAAGTGCTGGAAACAGCCTAAGTGTCCATCTGTAGATGAGTGGATCAAAAAACTGTGGTGCATTTACACAATGGAATACTATGCAGCAGAAAGAAAGAAGGAACTCCTGCCATTTGCGAAAACATGGATGGAACTAGAGAGAATTATGCGTAGTGAAATAAGCCAGGCAAATAAAGAAAAATATCATATGATATCACCTAATACAGGAAACTAAAGAACAACATAAATAAACAAACTAAATAGGACAAGGAGCAGAATAACAGTCAATAGGGGGGATGGGGAGGGAGAGAAGGGGGATACATAAGGGAAGGGTTTAGTCAAGGAATGTATATAAATGACTCATGGACATGGATATGATTGTGGGAGAAGGTGTGGGCTGGGTGGGGGTATCAATGGGGGAAAAATGGGACAACTGTAATTGAAAAACCAAAACCAAAACCAAAAACAAAAAACATAGCAACAAGGAAAATAAACTTTCAGTGAGCAATTATCATCTACCTGAATTATGAGAAATTCTTACCCATGTTATTTTATTTGCACCTAATGTTAACCATTGGGATGATCTTTATTTTATAGTAAGAAAATGGAAGCATAGTGTGATTTAGTAACTTTACTTGTGATCACACAGCTGGTAAGAGACAGGGTTCACTGAGAACCAGAGCAGCCAGGCTCCCATGCCAGTACTCTCTATGTAGAAACAATTAAGATACATTTAAAATAGGAATATTCCTATCTCTTATTGTGGGAAATTGGTAATAAAAAATTATTCCCTTGCTCATTTTTCTAAAGAAAGGTAATTGTTGTCATTAACCATTTATTAAATAAGACTTTTATTTCTTGAATAAAAATTTGGTTAAAAATAGAATTCCTATCAATAATTTAAACTGTTTTTATAGTAAGACTAATGCTGTTGGCTTCACAACATGAACCCATTGCTTATATTAGGAGAAGTGAAAAATGAAGTTTAGCAGGATTTCATACTATGGGAGGAAAAATTGTGAAAAAGTAAAATATGATTTACTGAATATTAGTAGGATTGAATTGGTCAATAATTAATTGTAAAAAGCAGGACTGACAGGAGTTGGCAACGACAACCTGTGGGACTGTAGCAGCATCTTATTTAGTGATGTGGGGTAGAGCCAACAGGAGCACAGCCCATAAATGCCATTTCCTGCCCATGTCCTTACTGTCTGCTGACCAGCAACCTGAGAATTACTGTGAGGGAGATACCTCCACCTCACAGCCTCACAAAGTACTCTATACCTTCCTCCCCTCAAATCTAAGTGTTGTGGTCTAATTTTAAAAATACTAAACTAGGAGCTTTAAAGTTTGAATTTCTCTTACTAGGTCTTCTTTTTACCAAGAAATGCTAGTGAAGTCATACACATTCTCTATAATCTAGTCTATTATCTATGAAAATAGAAATAATCATTGTCATTTATCCTTTTTTAGCAAGTTCTCAGGAATTCTGATTCAGGTGAATAATAAACCAGGGGATATAAAGTGCTGGATAAATCTTATATTAGGGGAGGTATTATAGTGTGTGGGAAAGACCATGGATGCAATAATGTGCCCTAGACTGGAATCCCTGCTCTACCACACGATCGTGTGCCTTTGCAAGTTACTTCATTCCTCTGGACTTAGCTCCTCATCAACAGAAGAGGATCATAATGCTTTCTCTATAGGTTTATGTCAAGATTAAATAAAGTATTGCATGTACCATGTCTGGAGCAGTGCTTGACATTTACTATGAGAGAATTATAACTTCCATCCTTTTTTTTCTCAAGATGGTTCATATCTTGAAATAGATGCTGTAGAGAAAAGGAGAAAATAGAGAGACCATTGTCCTCCACAAAAACCAGAGAGGTTTATTGAAGTCTTGTTCTGCATCCATTTCTGTGTCTGGCCTGCTCTTAATTTCCCAAAATGTGGTTTTCAGCCCCATAACTCTAGACAGAGCCTACATTCATAGTGAGATCTAGCAATCTGTCAGCATCCAGGATTTGGATCTGGAACTCATCACAAGTATGTGTGTGGCAGGGTAGGGGTTCTGGGGGGCAGTGCTAGAGAAACCAAATAAAGCCAATATCTAATTTTAGAATCAGAAGACAGTATTTGAATGGATATAAGTCATGATGCAACAGTTAGGGTCAAGACCCAAAAAGCCATCACCAGCATTACTAGCCATTTATATTAGCCTTACATTATTAGGCTGTTTTGTTAGGTAGGTGGAGTAGGAAACTAGGAGGCGTTTGCATACTTGTATTTTCAAAACCTTATACTTTCATTGAGAGCTGATTGAAACCAGGTTTTTTAAAAAGTTAAGTTAATCATGGTTCTTCTTCTCAGGAATTTGCTCAGGTAGGGAGAAGGGAAAGGAAGGGAGAAGGCCAGTTAGCAAGGTTATTCCGCTGGTTTTTCACTGTCTGGGATCCTTTGTTTTAAAACAACCGTCAGAAATTACTTTATGATCAATAGGCATTTAAAACTTCTGACCAAAATAAAATTGTGTTTCTTACCACTTTTAGTTGATATGATTCCAGCCAAAAGCAAAGGATCTTTGATTTACTTAATATGTGTACTCTTGTTGTCTAAAAGGCACTTTATATCAGACCATTTGCAAATAGCTCACCAGATCATACTGTTCTCTGTGGCTGTGGAAACTCTCAAGTACCTTCTGGTTCAAACATATTCTTTATGTAGTAACCTATATAGTCTCTGTTTCTAAGAAAGTACAGCTAAGCGGTAAGCTAAATGTCATTAATGAGAGATCAACACTTTTGATTCTCATTATTTATTTCCTTTAAAAGTCTTGGTTTATTATTTTTAAGTACATTTTATTGATTATGTTGTTACAGTAGTCCCAATTTTTTTCCCTTTGCTCCCCTCTGTTCATTACTCCCCTTCGCTCCAGCAATCCCACCCCCCCCTTAGTTAATGTCCATGGGTCATGCATATAAGTTCTTTGGCTTCACCCTTTCCTATATTATTCTTAACTTCCCCCTGTCTATTTTGTACCTATCAATTATGCTTCTTAATCCCTGCACCATTTCCATGTTTCTTCTTGGTTTATTTTAAATAAATGCTGAATTTCAATTGCAGAGAGGGGGAGAGGGAGAGGAGACACACTGAAAGAAAGAGTATGAACGGTCAGGGGCTCTCAGGGAGACTACAATTGAGATTTAAGAGATGAGCTGTGTTCAACTCCAGGAAAAAAGATTCTGAGGGGAAACATAAAGAGGAAGAAAACAGTCCATGGGGAAAGAAAAAGCATGAGAAAGAAATAGAAGAGGCTCATTTACACATTTCTTCACTTTTACATGGAAGGTATTATTGCATGTAAAGGTATTGGTAACAGAAAGTGAAAAGTCAGAAATTGACTTAAAAAAAAAACAAACACACACACAAAAAACACTACCAACAGAAAACACAAAACAAAACTCTCAATCACTATGTGCAGGCTCAAATAAAAATGATTATAAAGAAATCGAGAGAAGATTTTAAAAAAAATATTAGATACATCAACTACAGACCTCCTTGAGCACAAACACTGCACCCATTGGAAGAGTTTGGATATTTAAGAAAACAAGAAGCCCGCTCAAAACAGCCTCTGCCCCATAATGGCACAGAGGTCAATAAGTGTATTAAATATCTCTAAAAGCAATTCTAAACTGTAAAAGAATCACTGTTCAAAGACAAACATCAAAATTCAGGCACTTACGCTAGAGAACAAAAGAAAATGGCAGAGAAAAGGCTTTCCATCCTCTTTTGTGGCCCAGGCACATCGCTGAGCAGTTTTCTAATGCCCCTCACCTTTACAGTGACAAGGAATACAAACATCCTTACCAGGAAGAGAACATAGGTTAGTCTTCTCTAAGGCAATCAAAACGTATGTTCTAGTTTTCTATCAAAGTAGTACTTTGTATGCTACAATGATTCATTCTCCAAATGAGACAAAGTACAATTTTGTTATTGCAATATTTTTAAAAAATTGCTTACAGAAAGGATAGAGGTATTTTCTTATTGATTTAAGCAAAATAAAGATATTTTGATGCCTATGGATGAATAATAATACACCTCCCTAATCCGTAGTAGTTCCAGAAACTCTCATGTGAATGAAACGAATGGATTCATATAGTTTTGCCATGCTTGTAATAGGTAATTGCACAACTATGTTGACAAAAAGATGAACTTTTATACCTGTTTATAAGTTAAATACGGTCGGTATATCACAGACTAAGTATTAGAACTCATTGTGGCAAAAACAGGATTTTATCTGAGAGATTTAAAACTTTTCCTCAAGTACCAGGAGTGACAGCTCTACCTGGAATATGAAGGCAAACAAATACAGGAGCCTGTCAGAATGAGAAGACAGAGAAGTATGGCCCAAAAGGGGAAACGGATCAAGGTTCCAGTGCGAGAACTAAGCGACCAGGAAAAAGCCAAGATAACAGATGAGGAGATAGACAACCTAACAGATGCAAAATTCAAAACACTGGTGATAAAGATGCTCACAGGCTTGACAGATATGCTTGAATATGGAAAATGCATAAGAGAAGATGTGAAGGCTATGCTAAATGAAATTAAAAAAAAAAACAAAAAACAATCCACACAAAACCAATGGTGAAGGGAAGGAAATTAGGGTTCAAATCAATGATTTGGAACATAAGAAAGAAAAAAGCAGTCAACCAGTGCAGAATGAGGAAAGAAGAATTGAAAAAAAGGAGGAAAACCTCCCAAATTTTGTGAAGGAGATGGACATACAGGTCCAGGAAGCAGAGAGAGTTCCAGGCGAACTGGACCCAGAGGGGACCACACCAGGACACATCATGACTGAGATGCCAAAGGTGAAAGATAAAGACAGAGTCCTGGGGGCAGCAAGAGAGAGGTGGAGAGTTGCCTACTGGGGGGTGCCTATAGGACTATCAGCTGATTTCTCAGAGGACACTTTGCAGGCAGGAAGGGACTGGCAAGCAGTATTCAATGTGATGAAAAGCAACCTACAACCACGATTACTCTATCCAGCAAAGCTATCATTTGGAGTGGAAGGGCAGATGAAGTGCTTCCCAGACAAGGCGAAGCTAAAGGAGTTCATCATCACCAAGCCATTATTATATGAAATGTCAAAGGGACTTACTTAAGAAAAAGAAGATCAGACCTATGAAAACTAAAATGGCAACAAACTCACAACTATCAACAACTGAATCTAAAAAATAAAAACAAAATCCAACTAAGCAAAGCAGAATAGGAACAGAATCATAGGTATGGGGATCATTTGGAGAGTTATGTGCTGAGAGGGGGAAGGGGGAGAAATGGGGAAATGGTGCAGGGATTAAGAAGCATAATTGGTTGGTACAAAATAGACAAGCAGAAATTAAGAATAATATAATAAAGGGTGAAGCCAAAGAACTTATATGCATGACCCATGGACATGAACAAAGAAGGGTGAGATTGCTGGAGGGAAGATGGGTAGTGGGCAGAGGGGATCCAAGGGAAAAAAATTGGGACTACTGTAACAACATAATCAATAAAATATACTCAAAAAAAATGAAACTTCCCTTCAAGCACAAAATCGGCACCTTACTTGAATGCAGACCCTCAGAACCAGTGCCCTAATGTTGGCAGATGTAGAGAGACTGCTTGATAAGTCAGCCTCTTAATAAATTCAAATGAGGTGTAGACAGTAAGAATCATTCACTGCAAAGGTCATGAAGAGGATTACATTCAATCCCTTATTGAAAGCCTACGATGGTGATGTTTAAGGCGTATGTAATCATCACTGAAAAGGCAGATATAACTCTAGAGGAGAACTAACAAGGAAGTGATAGACGAGAAAGATAGGTCCTGTGGACTACAAAGAGTTTTGAATTCCAAGCTAAAGATTCTGAAATTTGTCATAGACAATTGTGAGCCGTTGAAACTTTTTAGGCAGGAGAGTGGCAAAATGAAAAAAAAAAAGAAGATATAGTGTGGAAAGTTTATGTATTAGTAGGTATGAAGTGATTGATAGGTAAAAATGCCAATGATTGGCACTTTATAATTGACTAATTCAATACCCTAATTACTCTTATCTGTTTTCCTATCATGGATATTGTTAGAACATGGCAGCAGTGGTACTGCCTGCATGGACTTTTGACACATGCAAATGAACTGTATGCAAATTAACCTGGACCTAGTTTCCCATAGGAAATGATAATGGACTTTGCTCATTCCCAGAAGAAATGTTGATGGACCTAGCATGATATATTGACTGGCCTGGTGGGGGAAAAGCAGGGAGATGTAAATAATCTGCTAAATGTATTGACGGGTAAACTCACCTGAACCAAAATGTGTGTTTGGAAAGTTGTGGAGACAGCACTTGAAGGCTCACAGTCAGGTGATTTCTATGGGCCCTTGTGGGTGACCAGGAATCTCCACTCTCTCTCCCTTCTCCCTTCTCCCTTCTCCCTTCCTCTTTTCACTTTTTCCCCTTTCCGTGCTCCTATGGGCCCTCGAGTTGGTCCAGGAGTTTTCCTCTTACCTCTAACCCCTTTCCCTCCCTTCCTTTAATAATCCTGGTATAAAGTCTTAGACTGTTCTCTGGGTGATTTCTCAGAGCATGGCCACCTGACAGATATCTGTCACAATTATAATCTGAATAAATGCAAAGTGCCTGCTTTTTGTAGCACAAAGTCCTAATTTATATGTGCTGCCTTAGTAATCTATCTTTTTATGTTTTACTGATCAAATCATTCTCCTAAACTCCCCTTTTACTTTTTTTTTTTTAATCCTCACCCATGGACATGCTTATTGATTTTAGAGAAAGGGGAAAGGAGAGAGAGAGATTAAAAAGGGAGAGGAACATTGCTGTGAGAGAGAAACATGTTTCTCGTACACACCCTGATAGAGGACTGCACCTGCAACCTAGGCATGTGCCCTGACCAGGAATCAAACGTTGATCTCTCAACTTATGGGATGATGTTCCAACCAACTGAGTCACAATGGCCAGGCCTAAACTTCCCTTTTAAAGTTCCAAAGCTCAGTCTGAGTCCTAGACTTTTTCCTCTTTGGTTCTATATTATTTCTCTCTCAGCATTTCCATCTTTACCACTGGCTTAAATTGTCACCAAGTTTAAAAGGACTCATATGTTTACATTTTCAGCCAGATATCTCCTTTGAGCTCAAGACCTAGTTCTCTAGTTGCCATCTTCACATAGATACCTCGAAATCATCTCAGACTCAACCTGTTGGAAAGTCAAGTGAGAATTCAGAACCCCCCCCCCCACCTATATCCTCAAACACCTTGGATTGTCTCCTGTGGATCTCATCACCACCCATCCAGTTACCAAGCAGAAACCCAGGAGTTATCCTTGGCCCTTAATTTTTCTTCACTCTCATTGATCTCTCAGCAATTCTAACTCAAAATACATTCTTTCTAAACCTCCTCGACTGGCCAATGACAGCATCTTTGTAGTTCAGCTCAGTTTCTACTGTCACACACACACACAAAAACATCTTAACTTTCCTAACTTTGTAATTTTCTGTAATTTACAAATTTATAGAATATGCAAGCTATGTAAAATGAGGGTAATGGCAGGAAGGGAGTCACTATCTGGAGATGTAGGCCTTATTTGGAAATGATAATCTAAAAGTGGAGTGATCACACGTGTGACATTAGAGTGTCCCTAATGCCAATTTACCTTTGAACTGGTATTCTACTTCAGCTGAGTTGGTTCACCAGTCTGTGATAAGTTGCTCCACTACTGTGAAGTGTCACTAACCCCATTTTACAAAGGACAAAATAAGGATATTTATTTTGGAATAAGGAAATTCAGTTATGCACATAGCCAGTGAGTGACAGGGTCAGGATTAGAACTCAGAACTCATATCTGTGCAACCTCACATGCAGGCTCTGCACCTTATACATAGGGCCCTCATAGGATGGGACTCACTAATCCACCACTGCTTGTACCCTCAATGGCCCTCGGCATGTAAAAGTGACAAAGCCAGGCCACATCAAATGAATTCAAGGCAATTGGCTGTTGAACAAGGGGTCAGGGATGCTTGTCTGGGCAGGTCCTGAAAATGCCTAATATCTATTTTTATAAAAAAAACTGACCTAAATGCTTTGGCTTTTCAGGCCACATTAAAGAACTACAACCAATGTGACTGATACCTCCCGGGGTAGGGACCTAGCCATTGGTTCATTATCCTACAGCAATGGGGATTATTGAAAGTGAGACAACTAAGAGGAAGGTGCAAAAGCCCCAGGTATTAAAGATATTATGAGGTTTCAGTGCATTGAAGGAGGACCAGGTTTACAAGGTGCTGATGAGGATTTCAGGGTATGGGGTCCAGGACTGGCCAGAAACTGGTGTGACACACTGACTGATGGGCATGGCTGTGGCCCCAGACTCATTATCAAAGTCATTTTACCTAAGAAGAAAACTTGGAACTTGGGTCTATGCCCCAGCAGAGGTGGATTTACTGTGCAGCAAATGAAACTAACACTGCAGGGCCCATCTCTTGCATGATCCCCTGGGGAAGCTGGCAGTCGCTGGGAGAGGTAGAGTGTTCTAGAAGGAGAGAAGAAGCCAGGTTGCAATCAGACAACCTTCCATGTAAGTGTTTTTCAGTACATTACTAAAAAACAGTGCTGAAAGGATAACTGGATCTTCAGGTTGCCAGTGACTTGTGAATTATTTTTATGTTTGTGACTTTGTCCTTTCTTCTTAAAGAGGCTCACAGAATTATATAAGAAGATCCCTGCTTGGAGGGTCCTGGAGCTTATGACCTTAAGTCTCTCCTCAGTTTCAACTTAAATATGCTCTTTAAATTTATTGCTAGACAAATAAACTGAGGAAGGAAGGTATTGATCGAAGCCACATGGTGGGAATATTTTTACTGGTTTCTGTCCCAAAGTCTCTACAACCATGCTTGGTAATTGGGGTACAGAAAAATGGCATAGGACCGAATAATAAGCATTACTGGGCTCACTGATAATTACAAGTACTGCTAGATCTCCAAAAATTTGCTATGTAATCTGGGCAAATGAGCTTGTGTGAGTGTGGGTGTTTGAACTGTGTGTTTGTGTTGGGTATATGTGCTTCTGCTGTGTGTGACTGTGCTGTGTATTTGCATGTGTTTATATTTATGTGTGTTTGTGCTCTGTGTATGGGAGTCGAGACTAAGAAACATACTTATTGATTTGTGAAGGAAATATAGACAATGAGAAAGAGAGAGATAACCAGAGTTGTGAAAAAGCAGAGCAAAGAGACAGAGAGGGAGAAATGGTGAACAATGAGAAGTGAGGGCGGGAAGAAATCATGGGTGGATGGCTGAGATGGTGGAAGGAGGACAAGTGGCACAGATATTTCTAATCACCAGAAGCAAGATCATCTTGACCCCTTTAAAAAATAAAGATTTTAATAAATAAAAAAAAAAAAGCTGTGGTCATCCTGATGAAGTGGCTCTCAGTAATCTTTAACTGGAAGTCTCTTGTTACCTGGGCTCCAAAATGGGTGTGAAGAGAAGCCATATGTTCCAACCTTTTGATTCTCATTTCACATTTTTGATAAATGTGTCTCACAGGGTACATTTCTGCTAATGGCAAACTTTCTTTATGTTTTGGAATTTGCCTTCCAGCAGTCACATAAAATCTTATCACTGCAAACAGCCAGGGTGTTCTGAAGTTCTGAAGTGAATAGACCATAATGGGTAGGAAGTTTAGGTAGCAAAATTAAACTGAAGAACAAGGAAAAAACAGTACCAAAAGTTTGCTCTTTGTTCAACTCAAGAAAATCATTACTGTTAGAAAATTGTACATTGCCTCAAAATAAATAACAGTACTGGGACTAGTATCTCAATTTCACAATAAGTTTAAGTTATCATTCTTGATTATTATCACTACTATCATAAATGTCTGACTAAATCAGGTTATTTACCTTCATTTTTTGTCCATATCATACTGAATCTCCATAACTGCTCCTGGGCAATTATAAGGTGCTGCACTTTGAATTGCAACCTTGCATGTTTGGATCAATAAGACCCATAAATGAATCTAGTAACACCAATATCAAATATTGTCATGGAAATTAACAAATGATGTTGGTGGTGGCGATGGAAGATAAAGAAGAGAAAAGGGAGACATGACTGATATTTTTGAGCACTTGCCTTACAGGTTACAGATGGGAAACAGCACAGCTCAACCTTAACCCCATGTCCTCTGGCTCTATGCCCCTTATGCATAGCATGATGCCAAACTGCCACCAGATCACGGAGTCTATCTATGAAATAAGGTAGACATAGTTCCCAAATTCATACTCCTTATGCTCTACTCAGGAGAACATAATTTGTTTCACTGGCCCTTAGGTCAGAGCCTTTGAGATCACCTAGGACATAAAAGATATTGAGTATTTTTTTCCTGAATGGATTATTCAGTGGAAGGTAAGGCTTCCAATGGTGACTCAGCTTCCCCCTCAGTGTTGGTACAGAGCATGAAAACTTGGTCTTAAATATCACCTTATAGATCTCTCTTGTTTGTTCTAGCTACTCCTAATAGTGGACACACCAAAATATTAAGATCACGATGTTGGAAAATTTTAAATTAGGACCTATTTGGCCATGTGCCTATCAAGAAAATGTCCTATCTAGTAATATGCGGTCTCATGACTCCTAGGAATGCAGATTCTACTTTTATCCAGGCCACATCCTAATTTCTCTTGACAATCTCATTGATTAAAAATATACAAACATGTCATAAAGCTGGGAACCAGATAGTAGAATGGAATCAGAACAATGAAGCTAAACAATAAAACATTAGCCACATCCAAGGTCATTTAAAAGGAGTTATTCTTGTCTCCTTATAGAATTAATGAAGCCAACTATATTATAAACAATTCTGGATTTCCAGATAACTGGCTGTTCTTAGCCATCCTACAAGTTAGTTTCTTTCTTAAAGTGGCTTGCATATGGAAGTATAAGGTAAGCAGGGAAATAAATCTGAAATAAAAGAAGGAAGAAAGGAAAGAATAAAGAAAGGAAGGGGAAAAAAAGGTAGAATTTGTAACTTCCTAAAAAGTGAAGAACTGTAGTGAACTAGACCCTGAAGTGTACATTTAAGTCCTATGCTAATTTTATTGACGTATTTATATTGCCTAATAAGTTTTTAGAATTAGTATGTGCTCAATAAAAATGTTTTGAATATTGTCAATTTTGTCTCTAAATTTCCCTAAATATTAATTATCTAGGATGTTACATCCATAATGCCTTTTGGGATGAAGGAGGTAAAGTCAGGTATTCTAGAGATAGTGAAACCACAAGATTGACAATGATCCTGAGTTTCTGCCTTTCCAAGCTCAAACAATAGGGGGAAGCAGCGCACATCAGCATTCTGATACCCTTGTAGGGAATGAGAGTTGGTACTGCATGCCTGGGGCATTACAGGCCTTTGGTGATATACTTTCTCCTCCTGTCCCAAGTCTTCTTTAAAAAAAATGTGCTTCTCTTTTTGAGATTCTCTCAGGCTAGTGAGTTAGGGAAAAACAAGCCTTGCCTCTCAGCCAGTGGTGCTCAGTGTTAAAGTATTTTGAGCACCGTCTAAAATATGTGTTAGAGTCCATGGACACCATTGGCTGAGTCTTCAGCTATTGACAAATCTAAGCCATAGCTGGAAAGCAACTTGAGCTTCAGATCATTGGCCCTGATCCTTGTGGTGGGGACACCATTCCTCATGTCTGCCATGGACCTGAAGCAGTGCTTATACTCAAAACCATGATACTGCCCCAGGGCTGATGCATATTTTTGTAAAAAGACAAAATTTTTTGTGTACCACATGGGCAGGGGCTGGCCAAAAGAATCATCTCACAAGTCTGCCAGCTTCCTGTGGCCTCAGGCTGCGCTTTGACCACTCCTGAGTTCACAGGCCTGCTGTTCCTCATTTTTCCGTCAGTGCTTAAACCCAAGGAGGTGAGGAAACTGGAGAGAGATGCAGGGGCACTCTGCTGTGGACTCAGAATCAGAAGCACAGAACCCAACTGCTGTTCACTCAGATCCAGAGCTCTTGAACCTCCTAGAGACAGAATAGATGTCTGTTTAGAATCACTGTTGCATAAAAGTTCTTATATGATTTACAAGAGCCTCACTAAACTTTGCATTTGTTATATATTGTGTATTTGTTAAGCCATTCCACAAGCATTTATGAGCATGTTCAAGTAAAAGAGAGAATGAATGAATGCATGCTGGAGTACTGAGAATGAGATGTGGCACAAGTTGACTCTGGGAAAGCAAGCTGAGTAACAGGGAATGATTAATGGGTTTTAACGGTGGGGAGAGAAGGGTGAGGGCCTGAGGTACCCATCAGATTTGCAGTTTGAAAATAATACTAGCTACAATACAGAGAAGATTAAAGGGATTAAACATATGGCAATACCAGATTGGAAATTATTCAGCACCAGTCCACAAAATTATAAATGGTAACTTTGACTAATACAGTGTAGACAAAAATGAAAGTAAATGGATGGATCTGAGAGAGAGAAATTCAAATTTTAAAAATCACAAATATAAGGGAAAGAGTGTGCCCCAAAAGAGGCTTAAAATTTTAGCCCATGGAACTTGACAGAAATAGGATGTTGTCCTAAGAAGTGGACACTGGAAGATAATTCAATTAAATGGGATAATTGGGACTTCATTTGTTGGCAAGTTGAATTTAATGTGCCATTGAGACATTCACAGGAAAAAATCATGAAAGTCTAGAGCTCTCAGGAGTTTGAACTCTAGATAAAGATTTGGAAGTCTTGAGCACATAGACGTTAAAAGAATATTGTCGACTTCCGGCCAAGATGGAGGCTTAGACGGACACGCTAGGTCTCCCTCTACAACTAGAGAGGAATACAACCACTTCAAAACAAAGGATAACGAGAAATTCCAGAAAATAAAACTACACGGAAGCCCAACATTTGAAGTTATAAACCAGCGGTGCCATTTGGGCAGGTAAGAGTTAAAGAGGGCAGAGCTGTTTGCGATCGCACCTGAGACCCGGCGGGGTGGCAAGAAATCCCGGCTGCGGGCGGGCCCCTGGCAGTGCGCGACTCCAGCGCTGGGGAGAGCGGCCACCGCATCGCCTTGAACAGTGAGGCCCAGAGGGGCGGGAGGACGGATCCCGGTCTCCTAGCTGAATAACTGTGTGAATCCATCTTGGACCCCCGCCCCCAAAGAAAGAAAGCGCCACAGGGCTGCGAAATAGGTCGCAAGCAGGCACCGGTCGCTGATTTGTGACGCGTACACAGGCACTGCCCCTGACAGCCGGCCCAAGAAAACAAAACGCATCTGTCAAAATGAGGCAGACAACTATAGAAATCCCGGTAGCACAGCTCACCAGACAACAGATAGAGAACCTGACAGATGAACAGATAAGAAACCTGTCAGAGGCTCAGTTCTGGGCCATTGTTAGCAGGTGGCTTACAGAATTCACAAAAGAGCAGGAAAAAGATAAGAAAGAAGTGAAAAACTTTCATAACGAAAGGAACAAAACCGAATACGAGACAGAAGGTGAGGAAAAAAAATCCAGAGTTCATTTCAACAAACTGGAATATGGAGAAGGAACAAGCAGTCAACCAATGCAGCGAGAGGAAATGGGAAGCAACAATGAGAGGATCAGAAACCTCTGGGACAGCTATAAAAGGCCCAACATAAGAATCATTGGTTTGCCAGAGAATGAGGAAGATGAACTAGAACTTGAAAAATTGAGTGAAAATATAATAAAGGAGAACTTCCCAGACTTGGGGAAGGGAATAGACTTGCAGGTCCAGGAAGCAAGGAGAGTTCCCAAGAGACTGGACCCAGGGAGAACCACTCCAAGACACATTATAATCAAAATGTCAAAAATTAAAGATAAAGAGAGAATCTTAAAAGCAGCAAGAGAGAAGAAAAGAATTATGTACAAAGGGGTCCCAATTAGACTGTCAGCTGACTTCTCAAGGGAGACCCTACAGGCAAGAAGGGACTGGCAAGAAATATTCAAAGTAATGAAAATCCAAAACCTACAACCACGAATACTCTATCCAGCGAAATTGTCATTCAGAATAGAAGGACAGAGAAAGTGTTTCCAGGACAAAATAAAACTGAAAGAGTTCATTAGATCCAAACCACTGTTATATGAGATGTTAAAGGGACTGGTTTAAAAAACAGAAGCTAGGGAGATGAAACAAAGGCAAACTAAACAGGCAACGAGAGTGGAAAAGGAACTGTGGGTACGGGAAGCATATTGGGGGGAGGTCAACAGGGAGGGGGAGTGGGGAGAGGGAGGGAGAGGATATAGGAATTGGGGATCAGGGTAGGAGGGAATGGAATAGACGGAGAGAGGTTGGGAGGAACTGTATGCACAACTAATGGACATAATCTAAAAGGGGGGGACAACTGGAGGGAGGGGGGCCACCGGGTGGAGGGGAGCAGAGGGAAGGGAAATTGGCACAAATGTAATATTTTAATCAATAAAACACATTAAATCTGAAAAAAAAAAAAAGAATATTGTCAAGGAAGAGAGCACAGAGGGATATGAAAAAAGGACCTGAGAGAGTAAGTGGAAGAACTCTAACATTTAATGACTGAGAAGAGGCTGTAAAGAGTAGCTGGAATTGCAGGAAAGCTAGCAAACTGCAATACCATGGGAGCCCAGAGAAGAAACCATGACAGATTCAACAAGGTGAAATATTTTTGAGATTTCAAGTGAGATGAGGACAGAGAAGAGCTCTCTATACTCTGTGAGTGGAGATGCACTGACATTACTGTGGGGGAGGGGGGCACGGAATTGAAGCAGAATAGGAATAAATGGAAATGTTAAGGCTGCTGACTTGGTATACAAAAAGAGGAATCAAGGGAGTGAAGATGCTTTAAAGGTCAATATAAGCAGGTCACGGTTTTGAGAACAGAACAACTGAATTAGTATAGAAGTGATGTCAAGTTCCAAGGTGTGACCATGGAAGTGGGTAGCTATGAAGGAGCAAAAGAAAATTTATTGGTGATGAGGCTGTCAGAGCCATGGTGTAGACCTTGAGTAATGCTAGTATTTTAATAACAGATGAGATGTGAAAAACCCTATAAGTGACACCAATCAGGATAGGATTAATTGTGACATATTGTATCTCAAAGAATAGTATTTTTTAAGAACCAAAAGAGTTATGCTATCAGAAGGGCAGGACATAACCAGCAGGATACCAAATCCACTTTCAGACAATGAGGTGTGTACATATAATATAAAAATCACCCTTTCCTGAGAAGGTGTGTTAATAGACAATCAGTTATCAGAAAGGAGTGTGTGTGTGGAGCAAATACTCAGAAACATGGCTGAGAAAGGGACTAGAAGGGTAGTTGTGAAATTGGAAGCACAATTTCAGACGTCATAGTGAGAAAGGGAAGGAAGTGGAGGTCAGTGCAAGCAGCTAGAAAATATGATCATGAACTGCAGAAGACTAAAGAAAAGAAGGATGTGATAGGTACACTTGGGTGTTCTGTACTATGAAATGAAAACAGAGAGTTGGTTGTGGTAGTCTCTTCAATGGAGAGTTTGGCTCCCTTGGCAATAGGCTCTGAACATCTTAATTAGTGATTACTATACCACCGTGGGTTGAAAGCAGGTATGTATAGTAGAACCTGGAATGATGGTGACCCCTGAGACTATTGCTTAAACATGTCTTATCATGTATATTATTGAGAAGTTAAGAACACATAAAAAAATTGTATTAAACATTATTAGTTCTTGGGCCCCCTGAAGACCATTCACCCATCAACCCCAAATTAATTACCATGGTCTATCTTATTAGTACTAAACCCAGAGCTGCTTAAATTTGTGCCTAGTATGCTCATTTTAAATAGCTTGTGCCCAGTGGGAATGGGACACATTCCCATCAATAATTAATTTGGATGAAACTTATCCTCTTTTTTATTAATTAAGAAACATTTCACCCAATAATTAAAAAGAAATATTCATTAGCAAACTGTTACTAATCCATCACTGATTAAAAAAAAAAAAAAAGCTTGGTAGTGTCTCAAATGTTTCACAGGCTACCAGGTTTACCAAATTTATTGGCAGGAATTTTTAAAAAATTAGTAGTACTAAAGAGGACTGAGGGATGGTATGAAAATACATGAAGGAGAAGAGGAAGTTCAGAGAGTATTGACAAAAATGTTATTATTTAGAGCACTTGCTAGTTAAAATATTCCATATATGAATGTAATTGTTGTAACATGGCGATATATAGTATGGCCATAAAATTTTATTTAGTAGGATAGAGTTAAGGGTATCGGATAAAAGCAGACTGAAGTACATGAAAATATCAGACTGTAAGCCTGGGTTTTCCTAGCCTAGCACATGCAAAGGACCCCACCAGGCAGCAATATGCATGGGTCAGCATAAGGCTGGCTGGCCCACTGAACTAAGCTTCCAATGAAGCCTTATGTTTCCTTTTGTATTTCCCCTCATGGACCCAGAAATACCTTTTACCATTGATTTTTTTTTCAAAGTAGAGATAGGCTTTAAGTATAGAAGGCTTGCTAATAACATACCCATTCCTTGTGGTGGCCAAGTTGGAGCATGCAGTAGAGTAACTATAGCCTCAAGCATCTTCTCAGAGGGCCCACATTTCCCATGTTCATGATGACAGAGTTAATGTTCTCTTTTGGCAAGAACATCCCCCTGTAAGCTGCAAACCCTCGACAAGTTGCTGACATCCTTGAAGGTCTCACTGAACTGAAGGCAAACTGAGGTTTCAAAGTCGATAAATACCACTTCCCACTTCAGTGCCGACTGAGGCCAACCAGCTTAGCATTCATAGAATTCCCATTATCTTTTGCCAACTTTCTTTGCGATATGAGGCTCAGATGTGTGCTCATGGGACTATTTTTAGGAAAAGCTACCCAGACAGATAGTAGTTCTCTGTTCACACCCCCTTTGCATGCAGCCCTTTTCAGGCCCACATTCTTTTCACACACTGGCTTTTTGGTTCTTCTAACAAAATTCCAACTCTAGTTGACTTACATAAGAGTGAGAGTAAGTTTACAGTTGTGAATAGACAAAACTGTTTATTCTTGGATTATTATGTATGTATTAATTATTGTCTTATTTATTATTATTAACCTACTTTTGCCCACCCCCGTGTAACTCCTGGCAAGCTCAGTGACGTATATACTCAAACAAAGCTCAGTCCCTGCTTAGGCTCAAGCCCTGATGTTGTTCGTCCATGTATTAACTGAGGTTCCTCAGGTAAAACTGTCATCATTCACTGCTGGGTGATGACATTGATTGGTTCATTTATCTCTTGAAAACTGTTTCTGACTGGGATAATTATTCCTGTCTGGCCAGACACTACTAGTTACTTCTCCAATATCTTTATCCTCTCTTGTTTGGTAGAGAACCTGATTTTTCACTTGGAATGGCAAGGACTGCAGCTTAGAGATTACAGAAAGAAGCCACAAAATCGGGCTTCAGGAAAAATTTCTTTACCTCATCTTACCCTTTCATTTTTCCTACTTGGGATGCAGCTGTGATAGTTGGAGCTCTAGTAGCTATTGGCAACCTTGCGGATGAATACCCTGTGTTAGGGAGGGCAATGCATAAAGTTTAAAGGAGCCTGTGACACCACTGAGTTCATGGAGCCTGCATACTTGCCATGCACTCTTACCACAGGTCTTTGTGAGCTGCTTAGCTGAGAAGGAAATATACCTCCACCCTGTATAAGCCTCTTTTGTCAAGTCATCAGTATCTGAATGTTGTGCTCCTTCCCAGCAATGGGGTGAGGTTTAACCCAGGAATTGTGTGTGAAAATGCTACGGCAGTGGTAGAAACTATATGTCAGTTTTCTTGCTCTGTGTTGTTAACCTGTTTCTTCTGAAATACCATGTGACAATTGAGCCATGACTGACTCTCTGTTCCTGGCACTGAGAGTTGAAGCTCTTTCCTTGAGTGGTTTTTAGACAAACGCCTTGATAATTTCAAGGATTGGCTTTGGGTCTATGAATCTTTTTGAGGTTAGAATACCCTAGGCCTTCTATTAATTACAAATATAATATAGGCATTTAGTGTTTTAAATTCCTCACTACTGCTTTAATGACATCCCACACATTTTATGTTCCACTTTTATGTTCCACTAAGTACTCAAAACTTTCTAATTTCTTTTAACGTTTCTTCTTTGACCCATGTATTGTAAGAGTATGTTAGTTTCCAACTATTTGGGAATTTTTTTTTCAGAGAACCTTCTCTATTTGATTTATAATTTAATTTCTATTGTGGTCAGAGAACATGCTTTGTATGACAAATTATTTTAAATATGTTGAAGCTTGTTTTATAAACCTGAATATTGTCTATTTGTTAAATACTCTGCACTTGAAAAGGATGTGAAATCTGCTATTGTTCAGTGGAGTGTTTTATACATAATTAGGTTAAGTCAAATGATAGTGTAATTCAAATCTGTAGCTTGATTTTCTCTCTCCTTGTTCTAACATTTATTGAGGTATGGTACCAAAACCTTTTACTGGAATTGTGAATGTCTATTTTGCCTTGCAGTTTTATCAGTTTTCGCTTCTTGTATTTTGAAGATTAGTCATGATAAACATTTATAATTGTCTGTCTTTTTAATGAGTTGACCCCTTTATTATTATAAAATGATTTTTTTATTCTTGGGTATGTTTGAGCTGCAATTTAGTTTGTCAAATGTTAATATAGTCACTCTTTCTTTCTTTTGATCAGCATGCTGTATATTTTTCCACCCCTTGTAACTTATTTTTGTCTTCTTACTTGAAATGTGTTTCTTGTCTACAGTACATATTTGCCTCTTTTTCTTATCCAACTTGCTAATTTTTTAAATTTAGGATATTAGAACATTTACATTTAATAAGGTTATAGATATAGTTAGGCTTAAGTCTGTCATAATACTAATTGCTTTCTATTTGTTTTATCTGTTCTTCCCTTTTCTTTCTTTTTCAGCTTTGTTTTATATCAATTTTTTAATAATTCCATTCTATCTTCTTTTTAACCTTCAGTGTTTATGATATATCTCTTTAACTTAGCAGTGTATCATCAAGTGATATTTTACTGCTACACAGATAGTATACTTCTTTCTTCCATATTGCATTTTCTGCTATTCTTCATACATTTTACTTTTCTTCATTTATAAACCTCATTATGCAGTATTGTTTTTATTTAAGTTGTTAACAATCTCTTTAAGAGGGAGATTAATTTTTAAAATGACTTATTTATCCATGTAATACCCATATCCAGTGTTCATCATTCCTTTGTGTAGATCTGTATTTCCATCTGGTGTGATTATCTTCTACCTAAAGAATTTACTTTAACATCTCTTGTTGAGTGTATCTATAGGCGCTGAAACAAACTTTCAGCCTTTTTATGTCTTAAAATCTTAATTTGGCTTTCATGTCAAAAAAGTTATTTTTATTGGGTATAGAATTTGAATCTGACAGTTTCAATAACTGTCAATGTCTTCATTTGCTAACTCTAACATCTGTGTCCATCTGGGGTAGATTTGATTCATTTGTATCTTCATATGGGTTATATTATACTTTTTTTCTTTTTTAAAAGACTTTATTTATTTATTTATTTTTAGAGAGAGGGGAAAGGAGGGAGGGAGGGAAAGATATATCAGTGTGTGAGAGAAATATGAACCGGTTTCCTCTCACACACACCCCAACTGGGGACTGAACTCATAGCCTAGCTATGTGCCCTGACCCAGAATCCAACCTGTGACCCTTTGCTTTCTGGGACCAGGCTCAACCAACTGAGCCACATTGGTCAGGACTTCTGTTTTTGTTTTGTTTTTTTGTTGTGTTTTCATCCTTAGAAATTTTTGATTGGATGCCAGATATTGTGAGTTTTAAAAATCGTTTTAGATGAAGTTATTTTAAAATTCTGTAAACATCCTTGAGCTTTATTCTGGAATGCATTTAAGTTGCTTAGAAACTGTTTCATTCTCCAGATCTCACTTTTTAGATTTGTTATTCAGGGCCAGTGTTTAGGGCTAACTATATCCACTACTAAGGCAACCCATTGGATAGTTTACTCAATGTCCAATATTATCCGACGTTCGCTGTATGCTGATTGGCTACCCAATGTCTTTCAACCAATGTCCCATGAATCAGGAGGTTTCCCGTGGTAACAATACTGACCCTGTCCTTGTGTGAGTGCCAGGCACCAGTCCCTCCAATTTTCATTTGAATGTCTCTTTCCCTGGCATGGATAGTTTACTCACACATATGTGCTGGTCAATACTCAGTTGAATACTCGAAGGAACCTTCCACCGGTCTCTTTAATTCTCTCTCTGCAGTGTTCTCCTTTTCAATACTGCATTCTGCAAACTGTAGCAATATTAGTCTCCCCAGTCTTTCACTTCTGATACCTCAACTAAGGGTGTCCACAAATTTCCATCTCATTTCTTCCCTGAGCCAGTAAACTCTCTAAGAACAATAAGCTGGGGCAATCATTAGTTACCTGTCTCTTAGGATTACGGACTTCTGTTGCTTGATCCTCAGTATCACGTCACCCATTCTTCTTTCATGTTTTCCCCATCTTTTTATTGTTTCAGGCAGAGGGATAAATTTAATCTTTGCTACGCCATCATGGCTGAAATTCTCAGATTTCATAATTTTATTATATTAAAAATAAAATATTTGTTCATATATGATGCCTTTTAAGCATCTAAAATGCTTTCAATTTACTTATTTTGTTTTCACTTCATCCTCATATTTATAATCCATTCCCAGGGCTGCCATGTAGAATAGTGTAGGTTGTTTTTCCTACACAAGTGCTTGCCGGCAGAGGGTGAATACAGGCTAACTGTGGACCATGATCAGCCTGGCAAATTATACAACTCACAGCTTTGTCTTTCCAGGAAAGATATCTTTATCTAATTTTCATAAGGGCACCACCATGGGCTACCAACAAATTCATCCTCTTAAGATCTCTCAGATTTAAATGCAATCTGATTCATAATTACTTGAAAATGATATTGATGTCTAAAGAAAGGCAAATACATACGTAAAGAAAAAAGAAGAGACTTCCGGCCAAGATGGAGGCTTAGACAGACTCGCTCAGTCTCCCCACTACAACTAGAGAGGAATACAACTATTTCAAAACAAAAGATAACTAGAAATTACAGAAAATAAAACTACATGAAAGCCCAACGTACAAAGTTATAAACCGGCGGCGCTTTTTGGGCAGGTAAGAGAGAAAGTAGGCAGTGCTGTTTGCGGTCGCACCAGGGACAGTGGCAGGGAGAGCAATCCCAGCTGCAGTCGAACCCCAGCAGCTCCCGACCCCAACGCTGGGAAGAGCAACCACCAAATCACCGAACGGTGAGGCCCAGAGGGTGGGAGGACGGATCCCGGTCTCCTAGCGGAATAACTGCAGGAATCCATCTTGGACCCCCACCCCCACACAAAGCGCCACAGCGCCACGAAATAGGTTGCGGATCGCCGCCGGTCGCTGGGTCGTGACGAGTACACAGGCTCTGCCCCCAATAGCCGGCCCAAGAAAACAAAACGCATCTGTCAAAATGAGGCAGACAACTATAGAAATCCCGGTGGCACAGCTCACCAGGCAACAGATGAAGAACCTGACAGATGAACAAATAAGAAACCTGTCAGAGGCTCAGTTCAGGGCCATTGTTATCAAGTGGCTTACAGAATTAACAAAAGATCTGGAAAAAGATGAGAAAGAATTGAAAAACACTCATACTGAAAGGAACAAAACCACATACGAGACAGATGGTGAGGAAATAAAATCCAGAGTTCAAATCAACAAACCAGAACATAGAAAAGGAACAAACAGTCAACCAGTGCAGAGAGAGGAAACGGGAAGCAAGGAAAATGATGAGAGGATTAGAAACCTCTGGGACAGCTATAAGAGATCCAACATATGGATGATTGGATTGCCAGAGGGTGAAGAAGAAGAACTAGAAATTGAAAAATTAAGTGAAAATATAATAAAGCAGAACTTCCCAAACTTGGGGAAGGAAATAGACTTACAGGTCCAGGAAGCACAGAGAGTTCCAAAACTACTGGACCTAGGGAGAACCACACCAAGACACATTATAATCAAAATGTCAAAAGTTAAAGATAAAGAGAGAATCTTAAGAGCAGCAAGAGAGAAGAAAAGAATCATGTACAAAGGGGTCCCAATTAGACTATCAGCTGACTTCTCAAGGGAGACCCTGCAGGCAAGAAGGGACTGGCAAGAAATATTCAAAGTAATGAAAATAAAAAACCTACAACCACAAATACTTTATCCAGTGAAGCTGTCATTCAGAATAGAAGGGCAGAGAAAGTGTTTCCAGGACAAAATAAAACTGAAAGAGTTCATTAGATACAAACCACTGCTATATGAGCTGTTAAAGGGACTGGTTTAGAAAAAGGAGGATCAAAGCTATGAACATTAAAATGAAAACTGCATCACAAGAAACAACAACAGAAGCTAGGGAATTGAAACGAAGGCAAACTAAATAGGCAATGAGATTGGAAAAGAACTATAGGTATGGGAAGCATATTGGGAGTAGGTCAGCAGGGAAGGGGAAGGGGGAAAGGGAGGGAGATGGTATAGGAATTAAGAAACATCGTAGGAGGGAATGGAATAGACAGAGAGAGGTTGAGAAGAACTATATGGACAACCAATGGACATGGACTAAAAGGAGGGGACAGGGGGAGGGAGGGGGGCCACCAGATGGAGGGGAGCAGATGGAAGGGAAATTGGAACAAATGTAACACTGTAATCAATAAAACACATTAAAAAAAAAAAAAAAGAAAACCACCTACTCAAAGTAAGACACTTCACTATTTAGAAAAATCTCTTTTTCAAAAATGTTTGGCTGTTTTGAATTTATCAATTATTAGTTACTAGTCCTCCTTGGTAACTCAGTGGAAGAAAGGACCAGAAATGAATCATCTGATTTGGTCAGTTTTAGCTTTGACCAAGTCTAAATGCATTGCTCCTTATCTTCAAGATTCTTCAGAGAATAGACGAAATATTGGTAGATCCAGATGAAGGAGAAAGATCTCTCATTAAATCATGTTTCTTCTTTATTACTTTCCTTCCACCCATCCATATTTTACTCTCTCCCTCCTCCATTTACCAAATATTTATTGACCACCCTCAATATCTCAGGATCAAAAAATATTTAAAAGAATTTCACCTGGTGCAACTGACACTCTAGAGTGGACAGAACAATGATAAACAATATACATTAAAATAAGTAAATTTTATATTATGTTTCAATGTGATAAGTTCTATGTAAATATTAAAGAGCCATAGAGAAAATAGAGTATTAGTGATTTAAGGTAGGCACTAAAAGTTTTATGAGGGTTGGTCAGGGTAAGCCTTACTGAGGAGGTAGCATCTGAACCAAGACCTGAAAGACGTAAGGAAGTAGGAACTGAGACATACAGGTGTCTGGAGATATATGCCTGGAATGTTGAAAGAAGAACTTGGAGGCCAGTGTAATGAGGAAAATGTAATTAGAGAGGTTGTTTTAAAGGTTGGAGAAGAGAAAAGACCTTATGGAGTCCTATATCCATAACCTGACTTAATCTTTAAAGAGATCATCTTGATATTTTTCATTTATTGGAATTGATACATATATGACAAAGAATAAGAGAGGATGGGAGTCATATTAATGCTTCAAGACCCTTGCTGGACAGATTTCAGTGAGGGCTGAGCTGTAATGGCAGAGGCCAATACCTGGGCAAATGGCTCATGAAGGTTGGTAGAAGGAAAAGAGAATCAAGGTGAAGAATGGATTACAGGTTACTAGGGATTTGGAAAGAAGAAAAAGAGAAGTGGTTCTTTATGAAGAGTTGTAGAAAAAAATAATTTTGTTAAATTTTAATGAGTTTTATTTGATATGATTTTCATTTCTTATTCAAGAAAGCCTAAAATGGATATCTATACAAATCTATAACACTTTTTTATTTTAAATTTTTGTTTTATTTTGGATGAAATCATATTAAAATGCACTTTTAAGGCATTTCAGTATATAGTGGTTACTACCAGAAGAAAAAAGGCATAAGAAATCACATAAGTTCTTGTATTTAGATGATAGAAATAATGTAAATATTTTTAAATATAACTTTTAATGTGTTGTCATTTAGTAATGTAATTATCTGTTTTAGCTTAGCTTTTTAAAACTTTAATCAATTTTTCAGCTGAAAAGTAATACATGAACTTGTTTAAAACTTTACAATTGCACTTGCTTTCTACATTAGACTCTCTCCCTTTCCAGGGGCAAAATGCATTAACAGTTTCCTGAATATCCTCCAAAAAATGTCTTTTATACATTATGTTGACATATGTGAAATTATTTTTATGGGTCAAAAGTTAAATGTCAGCAATTACATAGAGTCCAACCTAATACAAGGGCATATATGTCTTTAACATAAGCAATATAAATATATAGATATTTTGACATCATGTTTGTATATATATACATATATCTTTGATATAATTCCAAATCAGTACACATAGGTTTAAATCATGCTTTTTTAATGCTTGTATAATATTATGTTTTATGGACCCATGACTTAACTAGTTTCCTGTTGATGGGCTATTAGAGTCTTCGAATTTTTGTTATTTCAATATTGTAGCGAACATCATTGCTATGAATACATGTAGGCAGATAAATAGAATAAGTTTGTAAAGGTGAAATTGCTGGGTCATATTTTTAGTTTTTGCAACATTTCTTTTAAAGGAGCTCTCACACCCACACCTGGTGTAAAATGAGGGTGTTAATATCTCCACATTCTTCCAATCCTATGAATGGTATTTGTTAATTGGATGAAGGAAATTTGTTATCTAATTGTTCTAATGTTCCACACTTGAAAAATGTATGCTCATTTGTCATTTTTATTTATATTTTATGGGTTCTCTGATTCATTTACTTTTTAAAAATCCTTTAGGTTTCTTTTCTGAGTTTTTATTTCAAATATATTTTTATAAATTAAAAAGAAAACTAGTACTTATCTTGTCTGTGGCATAGATATTTATACCAAGTGTTCTTTTTAATACTATTTTTATACTATAGAACATTAAACTTAGTTTTATCATTATTTCTCTACTTTTTTTCCCCTTAGATATGTCTTCTTCAGCAAGAAAGTATAAAAATTATCCAGTTTTATCTTTCTTATTTTTCAATCACAGCTAAAATTCAATATTATATTAGTTTCAGGTGCACAGCATCGGCAGCCGTCCATCTCGAGAGACGATGGTGTAGCTTCTTAAGAGTCTATCTGCACCGCCGAGAATGGTTGTGCAGTCCGACTCGGGAGTGACACGGTATCTGTCTCCTCCCGTGTTGAATCGACTCTTGCGATGATGCTGGAGTGTCCTCTCCAGTGAAGCTGAAGCTACAGAGCCTGGGCAGGGTGATATGGAGGGTCTGCTGTTGCCCATGCAGCAGACCCCCCCTCTCTTCGCAGCTGAAGGGTCCAAGGGAAAGACGGAGTCAATACAGCTTGGCTTCAGGTGCGCCGCAGGAGTTGCCGGTGTTGACTACAACGTCAAACCGCCTTAGGGACTCCGGCTCCGGATTTTCTGTCGGGGTTTACTCCCTTAGCCTTTCCCCTGAAGAGGTATGCCGCAAGGCAGCGGAGGTTTTTTGGAATCAGAGTTTTCCTTCTCTGATGTGCCCTGACTGGAAGATCGAACCAGCGACACTTAGCTCGCAGGCCGACGCTCAATCCACTGAGCCAAACCAGCCAGGGTAAGGTGCACAGCATAATGGTTAGATATTATATAACTTACAAAGTAATCCCTCCATACACAGTCATTACAATATTAGTGACTATATTCCCTATCCTGTACTTTATATCCCCATGATTATTTTGTTACTCCCAATTTGTTTTTTTATGTCCATTCACAGTGTAATTGTGAAATCCTTGATCCATTTGGAATTTTTTCTGGTATCTAAGAAATGGCTATCTTTTATTTAATATAATTTATATAATAGTTGCAAGAAATCAGCTTTTCTCAGTGAAATAAATTCCATAATACCTTTTAAACAAGAGCCAATTTTCAGTCAATATATAATTGTTTATGCTTTTTATGTACTTCAGAGATTGTCCCAATACCATATTTTTGGTGGTATATATATAAAAATACTTTTTTTTCATCAATAGGCAACTTCTCTGTTACCTAAAGATTTGACCACCCAAGAAAGTTTCTTCCAATGTAGAGGAATCATTTCCCATAGTGTTTGTCTTTAACATACCACTTATTACATCACTGTATAAAACTTTCTTCGTTGCCTCCTCAATAGATTGGGAAGTCCTTGAGAACAGAACCATATTTTAATTACCTCAGTATCAACAGAAAAGTCATACACTGCAGTAAATCAATCAATATATAAGAAAATAATTAATGATAGAAAATTTTTATAGATACACTGAATGTTATCCATTTACTTATTTATCATGATCTGCACATATATAGAAGATATCTAATATGGCGATAGTTCTTTTCACCTTAAGCACATCTGTCTTTTGAGAGAATTTCCCCTCCAAAGATTATGCATCACCTGCTGTATGGGTAGAACAACTGCTATTTCTGAATTCTTTTTTAGCCCAAGGTTTGTCAGCATCATATTCCTGCTCATTTTATTAGAAATGGACACCAAACTATATTCAGAAGCCTGAACACTACATAGTGAGCATACAAACCCTCTTTATTTTAACATGATTTTCATGGAGTCTTAACTACCTGCCAAAAAGCCTGCAATGAGAGATAAAATGCTTGACAATAATAAAATGCATTTTAAATCCTCTCATTATGTAGCTCCTCTAACCTTCCCTTAAGAGAAAAGGGAGTCAAGCCCAGCCTGTCACCAAGATGTATTGTCACCTAAAATCACATCTGTGAAACCTGAGGGGAAATGGTATTTGTAGTTCCATTTCACAAGCCCTATAAACTACACTAAAAATGTAGTTCTCTTGCCTAACTGTTCCTTGCATCTTGTTCTCCAGCTGCAAATTTTGGTTGCCACAGTGTCTCCTTGAAAAATAAAATTCTATAGGAGAACATAATTTCTGGCACTGCATCCCCTACCCCACTATGTGTGTGCGCATGCACGCATGTGTGTGTGTATGTGTGTGCGCGTGTGTCTGTGTTGCATCTTTAAGGGCAGGACCTCCGAGTACTCTTGTTTTTGTGACTGTGTGGTGCGGCTCAAATAAATCCTATCTATCAAAACTTGGTGAGGCTCTTGATGTTAGGATATAATTCATCACCATCTTATTCATTCTTTGTAGTTATTCCAAGCCGTTTCCCTTCCCTACTACTTTCTTCCTTTGTTCCCATCATCTTCAATCTTGGCAGGATGTTGGTGACTATTTATTTGTTTGTTTGTTTATTACCTTGTACAATACATAGGATAATGAATCCCTCTTCTCTTCCCTAAACATTTGTCATATCAATGTAGCTTCTTCCCATCCATGAGGTCTCACAAGAAGTAATGAACCTTACAGAATCAAACCATTTCATTTTTTATTAAAACTGTGCTCAAATGCAGGATCACTGATCCCTTGCTAGATTTTCTGAATTAGAATCTGCATTTTCACAAGTTATTTATAAAATTTGTATGCAGTCGTATCTTCAAAGGAGTGGCCTAGACCTCTTCTCATTGCAGTCTTCACTCTTATTTGACCCCCTCACTAATGTTTACAAAGCTGTAAGCATCATGCTGAAGTACCTTTTTAAAAATCTTGCTAACTTCTTCATTTAGCACCAGCTCACTTCACTGATGAGTTTGTGAATATATGACCTCCACTTCTCTCTACCTACTGATCCATAATACCTTGCCAACTCCTGTAGCCACCTAATTTGCTCCAGTGCTTTTCAACCAAGATTAATTAAATATATAATTTCAGATCTATCACACCACATATTATAATTATCACTAGCTGAGCTTTTGGTAAGTCTCATGAATAACAAAAAGACAAACTCTATATAACTGCCAAACCTATTTTACAGAAATGCTTACTCATGTTCTTCCTGCGCCTTTATGCCCTCCAAGTGCCCTTAACATTCCCAGGTTGATTCCGTTTCTTAAAAGATCTACTCTCACCCAGAGAAATATTTTGTGGGCAATCTTAGTTCTCTAATGCTGAAGTTTAAAACAGCACATATGTGTTATCTCACGCACCCTGTGAGAGTCAGAAATCCAGGAGCATCACAGTTGGGTGGTTCTGACTCAGTCTCTCATGACATTGCAGTCCAGCTGTCAACCAAGCTGTGCCATCTGAAAGCTTGACTGGAACTAGAGCAGAGTTTCTGAGACTTAGAATTATTGATATCTTGGGATGAATATTTCTTTGTTGTGAGGGGATTTTGTTGTGCATCACAGGATGTCTAGAAGCATCCACAGCCTCTGCCCTTTAGATGCCAGTAGTATCTTCCCTCCCAGGTGTGATAATCAAAATGTCACCAGACATTGCTAAGTCTCCTGGGGGGCAAAATCACCCCCAGTTAAAGAACATTGAGCTAGAGGTCTCCTTCCATGATTGCACACTAACATATTGTTCACTGAAGATCTCAGCTCATTGTTGGCTATTGACAAGGAGGCCTCAGTTCCTGGCCACAAGGGCTTCTTGATAAGGCTGCTTGAGTGACCTTATGACATGGCCACTATCATTCCTGAGAGTGAATGGTCCACGAAGGGAGCATGAAAGAAGCTGTGATGTCTTTTATGACCTAGTTTTCTAAGTCATACTCCTTCACTTCCAAATATTCTTCTAGAAATATGTTTGAAGTATCAAAGGGATTCCTATTAAAAAATTCCCTTATCACTTAAAATGGTCATGAACTTACCATGAAAGATAGTTGGTTTATCTCCTCTATTCTATGTGTTATTTTTTGTACATATATTGACTTCTTTTTCTCTTTTCCCCTGTAATGAAAACAGCAGATCTCTAATCTGGAGCTCTCTAAGGTCCTTTTCACAAAGATATCCCTTTGTTTCTAAATCCATCTTCTTGTTCCAAACTCCACAGCTCACAATAGTGTTCCTCCTTTGAATTTCTACCACCCTCACTTGTATTTTATACATGTCTTCTAGCTGATCTAAACTAAACAAGAAAATGGAATAAGAGCAATAGAAATAGTTGGCCCAATTTTCTGACTCTTTCTTCTCTTAATTTTTTTTTGCCTCTTGTTACCTTCTGCTGTTTCTCAACTACCAGCCTAATTATATCCTTCCATTAGTTTCAGATATTTCTATGCAAAGGCTGATAGAAAAAAACAAAGCAAAACATGATTTCTTTAAAATATAGTGTTAGAGGAGAGCTTTACAGATACCTAAATTGCCAGAGAGACAAACACATAGGTCCTAGAACAAATTAAAACTGAAACGAAGGCAAAAATGACAAAACTGAAGTTGTTATACTTTGGGCACATTGTGAAAAGGTAGGGCCCTTTAGAAAAGACCATATTACTAGGGGAAATTGAAAGCATAAAAAAATTGAAAGATCAGATATGAGCTGGATTGACTTCATAAAAGAGGCAATAGACATGAGTTTAGAGGGGCTGAGCAAAACTACTAAAGGCAGAACTCTGTGAACATCACTCATTCACAGAGTTGCCAGGAATCGGAGCCAACTCAGTGGCACATAGCACACACACAAACTTGAGCAAAAGGGCCTCTGGTTAAATGTAGTATCCAAAAAGGTTTCTTTTCCCAGTGTGTAGGCTTAAACTATTTGCATCAGAATTACTTGATGAAATGTAGAAATTCAGGTTCTACCTGGACAAAATAACTTTGTGAAATCTTTGGAGAAGAGGATCTCAGCATCTGCTTCTTTTACAAAATCTACATGATTACTGAATCTTTTTTTTCTTTCTATAATAATATCAAATATAGGATTATATGATGATGAAGTTTTTCTGGATGTCTAAGAGAAAAAATCTACATCAAATGTTTTCTGTTTCTGAAAATAACTTGATGAGTTAACATTTTTTGCATATATTAACATGGATGAAGGCCCAGCAATCTGTATTAATCTCTGAAGCTTGCTTCTAGTGTCTATGATACTCAAAGTCAGAATCATTGGAGATTTGCCCAGCTATGAATCACTTCCTCACCAAAATTTGTTATCGCTCCTATGATTTTTGTTTTATTATCTGGTGAGACAGGAATGAATCCCTCATACTGATATAAAAGAGGTTAATAAAACAACATTAGGTGTTTGTTTTTTTTCTTAATGAGATGCTGTAAATTAGGAGGTAGCATATGAATACCAGAACATTTTTATGGAATTAGTAGCTCTTTGGGAGGAATTGACAGCTACATGAATAGTCCAAGGCCAGTATACTAGTTAATGAATAGCAGCTGAGGCAAACTTTTAAGCAATTATAAAATACTAAGGGTAGAAAATATACTGCACAGCTTGAAAGGAAAACACATACACCCACACCATGAAGTTGGACAATTTCTGAATTTGAAGAACTAGGTCACAGTAGTTTTTTAATGATTTTGCTGGACTCCAAGTAATCAGTAATTTCATATTGCCACCTGGCCCCATGCTTATTTAGCTTGATTGATTGAACAGGGTTAATTAACTATGAGGCCTTGGATTTTGTTGAGTCTTTGGAAAGCTTACAGGGGTTAAATTTGCTACAAAGATATCCTCACTGCAAATGTCCACCATCACCACAATGTGAGCTATTCTTTAAAAAAGGGTTTCTACTAGTGGTCCAATCCCCTCCACTAAGAGACATGACCAAACTTCAGCAAGGCTTCCAGCAGCTTAAGGCCACACCCCTAGAATGGTCCCATTAAAATGTCTAAGAAAGCTCAATGCTGCCTGCAGTTCTTACTGCCTGTTCTAGTCAAAACCTAATATGCTGATAATTTCCTGAACTTCCTTTTAGAGGATACTTGAGAAAGTTTGCAATTATAAATTCTTTTTATGCCCTTTGAGATATAATTCTGACTGAAACTCTTCTCAAGGACCTGGGAGACAACTCTTTAAAATGCAAGCATTCCGGGAGATAGCTGTCTCCCTCCAAGTCCCTGTGGGAGAATAAGGGCCTAACATTGGTAGTTACCTTGCTCCAATGCCCCACTATCTACTGTCAGAAAGATGGCAGAAGCTTGTTTTCCTCCAGCTAGGTGTCAATTACATACCCAGGTGACCAAGTCAGATGGAGCAAACCACTCCTTACTCATTGCTCTTCAATGCTTTTCCTTCAGTACTTTAAGTCTCCTCCCTTTTATTCTGATGAAGTTGAGTTCACTTTACACTGGACTCTCCTCCTTATTACAATACTTATTATCAAATAAAATCCATCTGCATTGCCTGTAACCAGTGCCTAGTTTGTTTATCTGTGACAGTATGATTTACTATAATAGGAAGTTAAATCACATTTCTCTTAGTATTGAAAACTGGGAGGTATGTGATGATGTAGTTCTAGAAGGAACATGACTGTAAACCACATATGAATGGTAAAGATGTTAAACTTTGCATAGAGTTCTGTATTCTTAGAAGCTGGGACACATTAAATGTGGAGAATTGCCACCACCCCATTCTTTTATGTTTCTAGAAATAAAGAATAACTAAGTGCACATGACCACTTTATTCTTATATATTATACTTCATTCTTCATTATTCCTATAGATTTGCTAATGACTCCTTGTCTACCGGACTCTATAAAACCTTGGCCTGATTCCTTTTTGAATTGTACTTCAAAGGGCAGATAGTAGAGTCAGTTGTAGGTCCTAGAGGTAACTGGGATTGGAGGAGGAAACACATTTCCCAATCCCAAATAATATCTACTGGCTGGTTCCCTCCCATTCTTTGTTATGGAGAATTGCTATTTTCTCAAATTTATGTAAATGTATCATAGAAACAGTTTTATTATTCTTCCTGCTCATTCCAACAGATTGCTGACCTTAAGATCTGATATTGTAGAAATTTTGGAGCCCCCACTGATAACATGTTTTGGTGCCAGATGACAGCTTTTATCTCCAAGTACTACAGCTGGGGGAGAGAGAGTTGCTCCATGAAACAGGAAAATTATCACAGAAGAAAGAGATTTGGAGAAATGGATGAGACTTTGAGGCAGGGCTCAACATAGAAATCCTGTTCAAATACATACACACACACACACACACACACACACACGCACACACACACGCACAACCTTGAAGGGCTGCAAATCTTTTGCAGTCTTAGTAAAGACTGTAAGAAATATTAGCATCCCAGAAGAGTCTATAGTCACATATTCTGAAAGTCTTTCTTTGCCCTGAATTTGGGAACTGGCAATCAGAAATAGAAATAGCACAAGTAATAGAAACATATTTATTCAGCCAACGATGGTTGAGGCAGAAAGTGTTTACACATTGCAGAATAACTTTGGAGCAACTACAGATAAATAATATCTGAAAAGAACTGCAGCACCAATGGCAGCCTGGGCTGTGGAAATAGGTAGGAGGGCAAAAGGACTATATTATGGGGGACTGCTAAGGCAAACAATGATTCTGATTGGGTCAGGACAGTGACTTTCATGAGCCACTTCAGGAATAAAAAATTCACTGAAATGCCTCATCTAGAATTTTGATTTTGTACTCAGATAGAATGATCCCCTTGTAGAAGGTGCTGTAAGAGGAACTATGTTCTGGCTGTGAGAGATGTTAGGTGAATTAACACTTTCAGTTGTAAGTGGAAAGCTTTTCAATGATTGTTTAAATGTTGGTAAAATCACATAAATGAGATGATTCTAAGAATACCTGGCATCACATATTTTTAATTTAATAGTTTTATTATGGCAGCTTTGATTCATTAAAATACCAGAAAGAAAAAATAAAATAAAGGACTTGTAAGAACACATGACAAAAAATGGAAGTCAGGCAACCTTTGTTATAACATCAATAGACTCTCCCAAAACTTTAAACTATATTGAATTGGAAAGGAAACATGCAGGTTTCATTTTATCTAATAGAGTCCACCTGGAAAACAAAAAGGTAAAATGGTGATGAATATACTTGAACTTGGATTGTTGGACCCATGACTGCATCCTCATTTTGGCCCAGTAGAGGAAAAAATTGTGTTACAATGGAAAATTATGCATTTTTCAGCACATTTTTCTGTGATATCTGATTCTGATTCTGTGGGAGTTATTTTACAACTTTGTAAATTGCAAATAACTAATAACAAACAACATAATTTTTGTAGACATGCACATTATGTTTTTTTCTTTTTTTTTTTTTTTTGGTAGAGGTTCAATTGATTTCCCTCCTTCACTGTGGAAGAAAGTAGTTTTGCCTCCACTTGCACATTCATTTCTATATTCTTAATTATAAGTGTGCCTTTATTTTGGATTTTTCTTGAACTGCTTGTAAGTGTTCACTATTTTCCACATTAAGAAGTTAAATAAAATCTTTAACAGTTTATCTTTTTCTACAAATTATATCTACAGCTCAGAATCTAATTTAACCACAATTTATTTTTAAAGACATGATCCTTCAAGGTTAAAATAAAATTAGAAGAGATATAAACAATGTTTTGGAAGCTGAAAAGTTTCTACTTACAATTGATTTAGGAAATGAACACCTTAGAAACCTAGTAACTATACATATAAGGAAACTGAAAAGAAACCAGCCATTCTATATGTGAACCCTGGAAAGAATTAGGAATGGAAAAAATTCAGGTACTCTCTGAAGGTGGTGGGGAGGGGACTAAAAACACAGTGGCATAAAACTTGTAAAAGAGTTAGATACTTATACCCCTAGCCTCAAGTGTAGCTCTTCTGTTAGCTTCTAGAAAGCTGGCAGCTGAGAACATAACACAGAGCCTGGATGATTTACTGTTGTAGAAAGTGATCCACCAAAGAGAAAAAACCCAGCGCTGCTGGTGAAAACCAGCTGATCCTACATCCAGGGTTTTCAATCAGCCTTTTAAGGCTTTTAAATAGAAATGGTAAATTAAGAATGAGAACATTTGAGAGAGAGAGAATGAGAGTGAGAGTGAGAGAGAGAGAGAGAGAGAGAGAGAGAGAGAGAGAGAGAGAGAGAGAGAGAGAGAGAGAAGACAGAAAACAAAAGGAATTCAAAAGTAACAGAGGAGCTAAATCATGAGCAAACTGACAAATAGGTAGAACCCAAGATTATCCCAGGAACATACATACTGGAGAACAAGATCATATACAGTATTCTTCAATGTAGCAGCAGTCATTTCATCATAATGGAAAAAGGATAGACTCTCTAAGAACTACAGTTTGGAAACCTGATAGTTTTGGGGGGACAAATGTAATAAGTTGGAACGCAAATTTACAAATGGATTCAAATTCTAAATAAAGAGCATTAATAGATTATTATTCATGTCATGCACTACTTTGGTAATCATATCTTCAAAGATTATTTTCTTATAAGGAAGAATAGTCAAGATCTGTAAATACTTTTAAACATTTTATTACCTAAATTTCAGACAAAACAGTATAATAAACCCTATCATCCATTTTAATAAGGATTAATCTGTGGCCAATTTGGTCTCATTTTCTGTCTTCCAATTATTATATATTAACCTCATATCATTTCATCCATATATATTTTTTAGATTCTGTCTACACAACATCCTTTGAATACATATATATATATGTACCATGATCTCACCTAAAATTAACACTATTTTCTTAAATAATCAAATATTCAGTTAGTGTTCACATTCCTAATTGCTTCACAAATGTTAAAAGTGGTATATACTTTTTTTATGCTTTGAATTTGACTTTAAATAAACTGCACATTGAAATTGATATTTCTCTTTTTTAACCCTATGCATTTCTTTCTTTCTATCTTTTTTTTTTTTTTCTCTTTATCTTCAATATATTTGTTTGAGAAACCAGGTAGATTTTTCCCCCCTGTAAATTCCCCAGTCTGGTTGTGCTAGTTTCAGTCATTGGTGTCACCTAATATAGTCTGTAACTTTGCAGTTGGATTTAAAGGGTGAATCAGAATGAGGTCCATCTTTTGTTAAGGCTAATTCTGAGGTGGTGTACTTTTTTTGAATGAAGTACATGACGTTTGGCTGTCATTTATTGATGTTAGTCCCTGTTAATAATCATGCCTAGGTCTATTAATTCATTGTAGTTGCAGAATGGTGATATTCTAATTTTATCTTTTTCTTTTCTAACTTGCCAGCTAGAATATTGAAAAAAAAACTTCAATATGTTCTTTGGTTAGCCACAAGCAAAGAAGATTAAATAAAAAGCAAGATAAAAGCTTGGTTCTCTCTATTCAATAGTTTTTTGCTTTTGTTTTCTTTCAAACATGAGCTATTTCAAAATCATCCTGCAATGGTAAATAATACATTTTGTTTTCTTTTGTATTATTGTGAATTAATGGATGTTGAACATGTTTGATGTGTTTCAATCAATTAATAGTTTATTAACCTGTTAATTCTCAAATTATCTGACATTTGGCCAGTGGCCTCTGACTCTGCTGGACTTGGACTCCAAGCTGGCTCAAGACTACTCCTAATAGGCCCTTGTAGTTTCCTGGTTTTCTTGTTATCTGTTATTAAAATGTTCCAGGTTCATCTTATATCCCTGGTGTTTGATTATACACCACACCTACAATTGGTCATTTGTCCAAAAAACTCTGTTTTGTTTCATTTTGCTATTTGTTTAGGGTTATTTTAGTGGGAAAATGTAAACAGCGTAGGAAATATTTTTCCATTTAATATTTTAAGTAAATATAACATATATAAGGTATTATATAATACTTCAACTTTGTGAAAGAAATATAGACACACACACGTTAACAAATATAAGCCTGGGAGGCCAAATCAAAGTTTCAAAAATGTTAACATAGATTTTCTCTGTGTAGTTTAAGAATTAACAATAATTTATATTTTCATATTTATATGTATTTATATTTTACAATGATAATATACCACTTCAAGAAAATAGGTAGATCAAAAATTTAAAGAGTTCAAATTTTGTAATAAAGATTTTGTATTATGGCAAATAAAGTTATTATAACAATGTATATTAATTTATACAAGCTGTCTTTGAAAGAATAGTAAATGTGAATTAATTAATACTTGCAGGGCAGTTTAAAATAATAAGTCTGTGAGTCATTATTCCATTTTTTTATGACATATTAATAATGCATTTTATTTACCTGGCATTTGAAGTGGATTTTAATGAATTAATAAACATAATATCCAATCATGTTTAATGAAGACCTGTCAAATGACTCATTTAAATGATTCTGTTTTAATTTTATAATAATTATATTGATCAATTTTATTGCATGTATTCCTTAAAAGTATTTTGCAAACACCTAGTTAGCAAATGCTTAATACATTCATCTTTATGTGAAATGGATAAAATGTGTCCTCACTTTAATTGTACTAACAGTCCAATCTAGACAAAAGAGGAGCTGAAAAACTGCTGTAGTCCAGTTTCTGGAGAAAACTCGCTACTTGATTCTAGGTGTGTGTTAAGGATAAAACATTGATAGGGCACAGAAAACAATCCTAGGAAAAGTCATGGCGTCCATTATTAATTTTGTTTTTTTAGGAAGGGGGCCAAGTGGCCTAAATGCTACAACTCTTCTGTTTTACTGTCTCATTGAATGGGTAACACAACCAGGGCTCTTTTAGCCCTTGCTGTGAAACTCTTACAGCAGAGAGGTCTTCACAAAAGGGGAGGGAGCTTAGATTCAAATGACAACATGAACATAGCTTTTCTAGTTATCAACAGGAGTGTTAAAACATTCCAGAACTTCTGGCAGCTTTGAGTAATTTCACCAAAAATTGAAAGAGACGTATCATCCCAAATCCTTTCAGCTAAATATCCCATTGGTTTTCTGCAATTACTACTGCAATGGGCCAGGTATGGTGACAATTGGCTTCATAATCAACAGATTGCTCTTTAGAGGCGTAAATGGTATCCTGTGTTCAGTTGAAAGTATTCACAGATAGACACTGAGTAGGTTATTCAATTTTATCTTTTTATGTGGAAACAACAGAATTCAAGAAAATGTTTCCAAATAAAAGACTGCACTTTGCAGACTTACCAAGGTGATGATTATATGATAGCAGACTTTTTTTTTTTTTTTTTAACTCTGATTTCAAGAATCCCTTGGGGTGTGATTTTGGATAAGATCTCAGGTGTTCGGCAAGAAGTCATTCACAGCAATGGATGAACTACAATATTTGTCATAATTTGGGAACACCAGATGGGGCATTAGTCACAATTCATTTTAGCCCCTAGGTCAGAGTGGGCAAATGTAATACTGTGTTAATAATAATTACCTTAATAGTAAGCATTTAAAAAATAACCAGAATATTTTTAAGGACATGGTGCATTATAATATTTTACTTTTCATGAGAGTACGTATATTCAAAACCAAACCAAATCCCAAAATTAAGTCCATTTAATTGTTTTATGATTAGACTAATTCCAAGTCTCCAATCTAGATGTAATGTACGTTGAATAATCAATTTCACCTTTGAACATGCTGTGGAAAATGGGTGTGTCATTACTATTAACCTTTATGAAGAAATTGCATAACAGCCTCTGTAGCAAGAGCATTTCATCCAGGAATAGCACTTACAGTGTGATGCATGCACGTAATTCAGCATTTTATCTTTGCCCCCCTTTTTTCCTCTAGTTTTCTTTCTTAATTTTAAAACAACTTTACACTTACAGAAAAGTTGCCAGTATGGTATAAAGAATATTTTATGCAGGAAAAATTTGAGAGTAAGTTGCTGGCATGATGCTTCACCTTCCTCAGATACTTTACTGGGTATTCATAGATAAGGACAATTTCATTCATGACCATATCACAACTAGCAAAATTAGGAAATTAACCTTGCTACATTGTTATAATCTAATCCTCAGACTTCATTACATTTGCAAGTTTTCACAATAATATCTTTTGCAATAAAAAGGTCTGAGTCAGAGGTAAGCATTACACTCAGGTGTCATATTTCTAGTTTTCTTTAGTTTATGACATTTCTTCAATCTTTCCTAGACTTTCTTGACTTTGGCACTTTGGAATATTTCAGGCTAGTTATTTCGTGAGTCATCTCTCAATTTGAGTTTTTCTGATGTTCCCTCGTGATTAAACTTAAGTTATACATTATAGATGTAATGTCCAATTCTTCTGATTACATCATATGGGATTTGACTTGTCCCATTGTGAGTGATGTTCACATTGATTACTTGATTAAAATGATGCAAGACAAACTTTTCCACTGTAAATGTACTTGTTCGTTTTACAAATACAAGTATTTTGTGAAAAGGCACTCTGAAACTATGTATCCTGTTCTTCATTAAATATTTATATTAATCATTTATTTATATCAGAATACATATATAATTTCCTAATTTACTCAATGAGCTATTGTCTATTACTATCATTATTTATTATAATGTTAAATTTGTCCCAAATTTGGCAAAAATTGGAAGCCTATTTAACTATGTTTGTGTGTCCCTTTAATATACCCTCATCATTCTTGGAGAAGCTCCTTGATTTCTTAAACAAAAAGACATTCCAGACTCTTCCTGTAATTCCTTGTAGTTTTTCTAGTTCTTCCTGGAATCAACCATTTCTCCAAGAAATTCTAATTCTTTTTGGAGGAGAATGGTTTTAAGAAGCCAACATCTGGAATGTCACTGCTCCTAGGCTTACTCGGGTGACAGAACTAAAATATGTGCACATACACATACACATACCTCATACACATGTACATAAATGCACACACATTTATATTCAAGTATATTTCTACATCTCTTTCTACATATTTAGAACCATGGGTCTAGACTAATAGCTCCAAATCCAATCCCACATCACAACAAGATTCATACTACTTTTGTTCTTTCCCTTATTTGTAACTATTTTCTCTTACAGTGAAAAACATGGCTCCTGTCATCCTTAATACACTATTTACTTAATGGCAAATCCTCCCTATTTAATAAATATTTCCCTGTTGCTATCTCCCACTCTCTGTACACATTCCCTCACCATGCTTGGACTTGGATACTGCATCAAGCCACTCTACAGGTCGATACCTCCTGACTCACTTTGGTTCTGACACCCAGCCCCAACCATTCTGAACATGGACCCATACTTTGTCACACTTTACCTTATGGCTTATGAGAGGAACTGTTTGAGAAAGGAAGGGAAAGAAAAGAAAGTTTCTGTGTTATTTGTAATGCTCATATTGTTACACTATAAGTAACATCATGCATATCTAGTCTTTTTCAAGGTAACCATTTTTATTCCAGATAAGTAGGTGTGACATGGGTATAGAATGATTCAGGACTATGAAGATGGATTAAGCTCAACCAAGAAGGGATGTTTTTCCCTAAAAAAGACACAATGAATCCTGCTTCAGAATAATAGAAGCTGATTTTATTTGAGATTTTTATATGTACCCAACAGAAAGAGGCTTCTTCAGCCCTAGAGCCACCTCAGAAGACAGGACAGTCTCCTCAAAGAGTATTATCCCGCCTTCAGCATGACAATGTATTTCTACAAAATCCAAAAATAACAAAAGTAGCTAAAGCAGGGCAAAAGTTTTTGACTTTTGGGTCACTGAAGCTTTAAGAATTTAGTCAGGTTTGACTCTTTGGTTAATGGGGAGAAAGTTTTAAATGAGTATATGAATTCTGACACAAGGAAAATGTAAGATAGAATCATAAGACAAAGGTGAAGACAAGAGGCCAAGTGAAAACCATAGTAAGAATCTAACTTATGGTTAAGGTTTGCATGTCTCTGAATTGCTTGGGGCTTGTTGAATATAAACCTATGTGGGTTCAGGTTTTCCTTCAAATATTTTCAAGTGATAATATGATTATCTTGATAAATTTCAAAGATGTAACTATTCTTTCTAATTTGATTAAGAAGAAATTTCTGAGTTCAAACAAACCTATATAATCAATAGTTTGCCCAGGGCCTGGTCAGCAGATGGTGACTGACTCCATCCTTTTTTCTCACTCCCAACACACATTTATAGAAAGATGCCTCTGATTGCTTCTTTTGTCTTTGAAACCCTACAATTTATAACAAAATAACATTATAACATATAATGCTCTATCTACCCTCCACATGCTCTGCATATTAAAGACAAATGACTAATCAAAGATGTGTTAGAAAATCCTATAAACTCCACTAAAAGACTACTCGATATAATAAGTGAATTCGGCAAAATCGCAGGGTACAAAATAAATATACAGAAATCTAAGGCATTTCTGTACACCAACAATAAAATAGCAGAGACAGAGACAAAAAAGAAAATACCATTTACTATAGCAACAAGAAAAATAAAGTACCTAGGAGTAAACTTAACCAAAGAGATAAAAGACCTGTACTCTGAAAATTACATAACATTGAAGAAAGAAATTAAGGAAGAAACGAATAAATGGAAGCAAATACCATGTTCTTGGATGGGAAGAATCAACATCATCAAAATGGCCATACTACCCAAAGCAATTTACAGATTCAATGCAATCCCTATTAAAATACCAATGACATATTTCACAGACCTAGAACAAATACTCCATAAATTCATATGGAACCAAAAAAGACCCCGAGTAGCAAAAGCAATCTTGAGACAGAAGAACACAGCAGGAGGAATCACAACACCAGATATCAAACAATACTACAAAGCCACTGTAATCAAAACAGTATGGTCGTCGGCAGCCGTCCGTCTCGAGAGGCGATGGTGCAGCTTCTTAAGAGTCTATCTGCACCGCCGAGAATGGCTGTGCAGTCCGACTCAGGAGTGACACGGTATCTGTCTCCTCCCGTGTTGAATCGACATCTTGCGATGACGCTGGAGTGTCCTCTCCAGTGAAGCTGAAGCTACAGAGCCTGGGCAGGGTGATATGGAGGGTCTGCTGTTGCCCATGCAGCAGACCCCCCCTCTCTTCGCAGCTGAAGGGTCCAAGGGAAAGACGGAGTCAATACAGCTTGGCTTCAGGTGCGCCGCAGGAGTTGCCGGTGTTGACTACAACGTCGAACCGCCTTAGGGACTCCGGCTCCAGATTTTCTGTCAGGGTTTACTCCCTTAGCCTTTCCCCTGAAGAGGTATGCCGCAAGGCAGCGGAGGTTTTTTGGAGTCAGAGTTTTCCTTCTCTGATGTGCCCTGACTGGAAGATCGAACCAGCGACACTTAGCTTGCAGGCCAACGCTCAATCCACTGAGCCAAACCAGCCAGGGGACAAAACAGTATGGTACTGGCATAAGAACAGACATATAGATCAGTGGAACAGAATAGAGAGTCCAGAAATAAACCCAGGCCTCTATGGTCAACTAATCTTTGATAAAGGAGGAAGGAACATAAAATGGAGTGAGAAGAGCCTCTTTAACAAATGGTGCTGGGAGAACTGGATAGGGACCTGCAAAAAAATGAAACTAGACCACCAACTTACACCACACACAAGAATAAACTCAAGATGGATCAAAGACTTAAATGTAAGCCGTGACACCATAAAAGTCCTAGAGGAAAACATAGGCAAGAAAATATCAGATATCTCATGTAACAATCTCTTCATGGATACATCTCCTAAAGCAAGAGAAATAAAGGAAAAAATAAATAAATGGGATTACATCAAACTGAAGCGTTTCTGCTCAGCAAAAGAAAACATCAGCAAGATGAAAAGGAAACCAACCATATGGGAAAACATATTTGCCAATGACATCACAGACAGGGGACTGATTTCCAAAATATATAAAGAGCTGATACGACTCAACATCAAGAAAACAAACAACCCAATTAAAAAATGGGCAAGGGACCTGAACAAACACTTCTCCGAAGAGAACATACAGAAGGTCCATAGACACATGAAAAAATGCTCAACATCATTAGCCATCAGGGAGATGCAAATAAAAACCACAATGAGATACCATTTTACACCAGTCAGAATGGCCATCATCAACAAATCAACAAGCAACAAGTGCTGGCGAGGATGTGGAGAAACGGGAACCCTACTGCACTGTTGGTGGGAATGCAGACTGGTGCAGCCACTATGGAGAACAGTATGGAATTACCTCAAAAGATTAAAAATGGAACTGCCTTTTGAACCAGCAACTCCACTACTGGGATTATACCCGAAGAATCTTGAAACACCAATTCAAAAGAACTTATGCACTCCTATGTTCATTGCAGCACTGTTTACAATAGCTAAGTGCTGGAAACAACCTAAGTGCCCATCTGTAGATGAGTGGATCAAAAAACTGTGGTACATTTACACAATGGAATACTATGCAGCAGAAAGAAAGAAGGAACTCCTGCCATTTGCAACAACATGGATGGAACTAGAGAGAATTATGCTTAGTGAAATAAGCCAGGCAAAGAAAGAAAAATACCATATGATATCACCTAATACAGGAAACTAAAGAACAACACAAACAAAGGAACTAAATAGAACAAAGAGCAGAATAGCAGTCAATAGGGGGGATGGGAGAGGTAGAGAGGGGGGATAGGTAAGGGAAGGGTTTAGTCAAAGAACCCGTGTGAAGGACTCATGGACATGGACAACGGGGAGGGATATGATTGCGGGAGGGGGAGTGGGTTGGGCGGAGGAGAGAAATTGGGGGAAAAGGGGACAACTGTAATTGAAAAACCAAAAAAAAAAAAAAAAAAAAAAAAAGATGTGTTAGTGTAATATATGTCCTGTTATCATTTACTCATTCCAAAAGCTTTCTCCAAAGTACTTTCTATTGATCAAAATTTGACCTTGTCTATGGGACAAAATATCAGGCTGACTTCTTCCAGAATTCCTGAATGTATTCCTCTAAAGAAATGATCATATAATGGGGGTAAGCTTTGATTTTCTTCTAGGTCCATGTCATGGGATCTCCAAAAATATTAAAGAAGCCTATTTTATTGGAGTTTTTATATACATCCCCAAATATATCTTAAAATTAGGCATGCTATTTTATTCATTTATAAGTATGTAAAGACCACACAAAGAATAATAAAAGGACTCCACAATTTCTTTTTTTATGTATAACACATACATACATACTTATGTGTATTCATACATAATCATGGTTATAAATACATGTTGCTAAACCTTGCTTTGTGTCTTGCTGTTTCTTTCCTACTCTCCCCAAATTGTTTGAAATTGATCATACAATCATGACTGACACACTCTCCAATGTTTTCCCCAAAAGAAAAATCACCCCACCATTACCTAGACTGTGGCTCATTTTGGAGTAAAACCTTCTGTAATGTCGAGGACCTTACCTGACTCAAAGGCCAGTACTCAGATGACTGAATACCAGACAGCCATATTGTTAATGCTTAGGCGAACAGCTGGATTCTATGACCCATTCTCTATGTTTTCCCAAGGTCTGATAACTGCAATTTGCTTTTGGACCAGTGTTTTTAGTGTCTTTCTTATAACCTGGCTGGAAATTCAGGCTCTTTTTCTAGGAGTTGGCTCCTGCCTTTTTCCTGACAATTGTCCTTTTACATTTTAGGGCAACACTTAATGATTGTTTTTGGCTAAATTAAGCTTACGAGATTCTCTGTGGACCTGCCCTATAGTCAACTGAGTTTGGGGAACACCACTACAGACTCCTCTCAGAAATTTACAGTACATATCTGTACATTAAATAGTCCAAATAGCCCTTATCCCAATCTTGGCTATTATAGCCTCCACTTTCCTAATGACATCTGTGGAAAGAATGCTCCATGGAACAGAGTTTGGATAAGCTGGTTAACACCAGTCTGCTGACATGCTCCCATGCTTAGACGTATGAATATTTCCATCTCTAGATTTCTAGGTCATACTTTAAACCTAACACAAATCATCTGTATGAAATGCATCTATCTCTGCTCTTCTCACTTTCCAAGTAATGGTAAATTGTGCTACATTTGTGTGCTTTTACACTCTCCCAAATCTATTGGAATATTTGGGTTTTGTGTTGGGCTCCTGCACTGGTCCATTAATTTGTGACTATGTCGTATAACTTAACTTATAAGATTAGTTCTACAGAAGATACAGCTAGTTACTATGCAAGACCAAACAGAAATTTGGTTTTTCTTATGATAATGGTAGGCCTAGTCCAGATATGATTAATGATTGATTCACAACAACCATGGAAATTCTACTCTTCCATGCTCCTTTTGCCACTAAGTATATTTATGTGACTTGTTTCTAGAAAACACACTGTAAGAAGTCTTCTGAGGGACTTCTAGAAAACATTTTTCTCCCAATAAAAATAAACCCATTTTCCTCTTCAACAAATGGTGTTGGGAGAACTGGACAGGAACATGCAAAAAAATGAAATTAGACCACCAACTTATACCACACACCAGAATAAACTCAAGATGGATCAAAGACTTAAATGTAAGCCATGACACCATAAAAGTCTTAGAGGAAAAAATAGGCAGGAAAATTTCAGATATCCCACGTAGCAACATTTTCACTGATATATCTCCTAAGGCAAGGGAAATAAAGGAAAGAATAAACAAATGGGACTACATCAAACTAAAAATTTTCTGCTCAACGAAAGAAAACATCAGCAAGATGAAAAGGAAACCAACCATATGGGAAAATATATTCGCCAATGACATCTCAGACAAGGGATTAATCTCCAAAATATATAAAGAACTCATAAGACTCAACACCAAGAAGAGACAACCCAATTAAAAAATGGGCAAAGGACCTGAACAAACACTTCTCCAAAGAGGACATACAGAGGGTCCATAGACATATGAAAGAATGCTCAACATCACTAGCCATCAGATATATGCAAATAAAGACCACAATGAGATACCACCTCACACCAGTCAGAATGGCCATCATCAACAAATCAACAAACAACTTGTGCTGGAGAGGATGCGGAGAAACGGGAACCCTGGTGCGTTGCTGGTGGGAATGCAGACTGGTGCAGCCACTATGGAAAACAGTTTGGAATTTCCTCAAAAAACTAAAAATGGAACTGCCTTTTGAACCAGCAATTCCATTGCTAGGATTATATCCGAAAAATCCTGGAACACCAATTCAAAAGAACCTATGCACTCCAATGTTCATAGCAGCACAATTCACAGTAGCCAAGTGCTGGAAACAGCCTAAGTACCCGTCTGTGGATGAGTGGATCAAAAAACTGTGGTACATTTACACAATGGAGTTCTATGTAGCAGAAAGAAAGAAGGAACTTCTACCATTTTCAACAACATGGATGGAACTAGAGAGAATTATGCTTAGCGAAATAAGCCAGGCAATGAAAGAAAAATACCTTATGCTGTCACCTATTACAGGAGACTAATGAACAACACAAACAAATGAGCAAAATTGAACCAGGGGTATGTAAACAAGAAGTAGACTAACAGTAACAAGGGGGGAGGTGGGAGGGAGAGAAGGGGGTAAGAAGGGGAAGTGTCAAATCAAAAAACATGTATAAATGACCCATGGACATGGACAACTGAGTGGGGACTGAATGTGGGGGAAGGGAGGGGCAGGGTACAGGGAAGCAAGAGGGGGAATAAAGTGAGACAACTGTAATGGAAAAACAAACAAAAAAAATTTTTTAGTGGGGGAAAAATGAAAATATGAAGAATGGAAATGCCAGTTCAGTGAATATTAGGACAAAGATTTTCCTTCACGTTGTATATTTTTCTCCCTATCTGATCCCTCCAGAGTCTGGCATTCTAGACAAGTAATGACATATGTTTCTTTGCATAAAACTAATAAGACCAGTTGTTAATAGAGGTTCCTTCTTTTTTTCTTTTTTTTTGACCAAGTTTTTGACTGGAATGTCAAGCCTAAAGGAGACATGCTTGGGCTCAGGTTGTTACCAAAAAACCCTGAGGAACTGGGAATGACTTTCAAAGGTAATAAAAGCCCGTGAGATAAAAGGCCTGGAACCATGGTTGGTTTTGTGGTCCATAGCAATCTTTCCAGGGAAGGAACGAAGGTTGTTTCCCTGAAAGATGGCTAGAAGGGACCTTAAAGCACAATGGAAAACCAGAAGGACTTGGAAAGGACAGGTGTGTACAGGCAAGGACGAATGCCAGGTATGTGGCCCAGCTTCTGTGCCCTGAATAGCAGACTGAGGGTCACCCTAAATGTTCCTTGGATAAGTTCCAGCAAAGCAGAACTAAAGATCATAAGTGATCATTTGCTGCTCTTGTTGTGTTTATGCAAATGAACAGGATAAATTAAAAATGGACTTAATGTAGTCCCTTTAATGACAAGGAGGTAATCTTAAGGAGAAAAATCATTATTCAAGGAAAATCACAATGATCAGTGGTAGACTATAAAATAGGGCAGCTAACCGTCTTAAAAGTTTCTTTTCATTTAAAATATGGTTTCACTTGAAAATTAAACCATGTCTGTGATATCATCAAAGATATTCAAGTTGCAGGTAAGTAGAATGTCAAGTGTCTTGCAACTGGATGTCTTCCCAATAAGACAGTTTTACAGATTTAGAGACTTGTTTGTGGGTTATGTTACATAAATTAACATGTGTTTTCTGTTTTCAAAGGGCATAAGCCTATGACATCATTACCTGAGTGATTGTCTGTATGTATAAGCCTCACTTAATCTTCTCTGCAGCGCTGCCTCCTGCGACTCAATGGTTTGGCTGAACTAAATGGCTGGGTTGGTGAAGAATGGGGTGGTCTGTGGGCTACACTTTGAAACTGGTTTCTCTTTTCTATCCTAATGGCTTGGACAGAAAGGACCCAGAGGTCTGAGAGGGGAGAAACCTAAATTATTTCCCTCAGCCCAAGCTAAGTATAATGGGCAAAAGGGTTTTGGACAGGTGAGATGTGCCTAGCACACCTTCCTCCAAAGAAGCCCTTTTTATCTTTCTTTTTCCCCTAATGTGGAACATTGAAAAATTAATCCCTGCCTTTTGTCATCTAGTAGTTATGGATTGAATGATGTCTTTTAACCCTTTTTGCCAAATCTGTTGCCCCCAGAACACAACAAGGATGCCAGCCTGTTAAACCAAGCATGCCGTTGTCCGGAGACCGCCAACTGACCTGGAGTCTGCACGATCCTTCCCCATGTGGGAAGGCCACCCTCCACTCCACACCCCCACTATTAATAGGGATTTCTGGACCCAAGGGTAGGTAGGACGACGACCATGTCCAGCTTGAAGCAGCTAGAGGAGCTTGAGACCTTCGCCCATTGTCCTTTACAAGATTACAAAGGGTCTTAATATCTGAGAGGGAGGGATAGTTATTTTTTATTGTTAAAATAATTAATTAATCACATATTTACTAAAAAAAAGAGAGAGAGAAGAGGAAGAAGAATATATGAAAGGGTGAAGCGGGAAAGCTTATATGTACGAACCATGGGTATGGACTTGCGGGGGGGATTGCTGGGGGAGGGAGATGCTGGGTGGAGGGGAATAAAGGGGAGAAAGTTGGAACTATTGTAACAATATAATCAATAAAATACATTAAAAAAAAAAAAAACCTTTTTACCCAGGTCATTTTCTTTCTTTCTTAAACATGGTTATATAAAGATGTGATGCTTTAAGCTGCAGTAGCTATCCTGTATGAGCTGACAAGTGTGTGTATAACAGAGCTAAAGACAGAACAAGCCTCAAAACATGACATCAATGAGCCACTGCATTAAGCGGAATCACCTACATCCAGACATCTTAGCCACAGGTTTTCTGGTATTACAGCCCAAATAATTCCTAGAAGGTATAAGTTCTCATGCAAGCTTCTGTCACAATATCTTGCAGAGAGTAAGAACTGAATTAATAGATATTAAATGAATCATTCAAAATCACTAGGGAAAGAAGTAGAAGATTAAGCAAAATAAAAAAATAAATGTAAGTGGATAAGGGCAGATAACTTACAATAGTAAGATTCAAAAAGCACTTTTTGGTATGTAAAAAGTGCCACCCACTCTAATTACTAGATAGAGAGGAAAATAATCTAATACTACACAGTATCTCTTTTGAGGCACTCACCCTCTGACAGACAGAAACACAGGGGAAAATAGCAATATGATATGAGACATTAAATAAAATTTTTGCCAGGGAATAGTTCTGAGAAAGTAAAACAATGAGATAGTTAAACTGAATCTCAGTGTTTCAAGTAAGAGAAAGTGTGATATTAAGAGGAAGAGAATTTGAAAGGGACACTTCAGGTAGAGGAAAGGACATGGAGCTATAAAATCTCTGATCATTCAGGTAGTAGCAGGTGTCACAAAGAAAGCCTCTGGATGTGTTCTTCAACTAAATGTGAGCAAATTATATCTCCAACTCCCTGAAACAGAAGTTTCAGTGTATAATATATACCCAGAAGCCATTTTCCATTAAGGAACATCCTTTTGTTTTTTTAACTTAATGCTTAACAATGCGTATTAATAGCCCATAAGAAGAAACACACATTGAAATATTTAGAGAAAATGAGTCACTGATGGATGGGGGAACAAAAGTTATATACTGATTGATTGATAGATTGAAAATTATAAAGTAAATGGAGTAAAATGTTATCTATGGATAAGTCTGAGTAACAGTATTTGAGCATTCTTTGAAATGTTTTATTTTTGCACCTTTTCAATATATTTGAAATTATTCCCAAAGCAAATGTCAAAAAACAACATCAGAACAAAAACTATAACTAAAACCTGGAACACTGTCAGTGCTGTACGGAGCTGTCCTATGAGAAGAATAGAAAGGCTAAAAGGCAACTCTGAGCCAATGCAAAGATCAGTGTGAACTGTTAACCATACTGTCCATGGAGACTAAAGAACAAGCTGAAGGAACCTGGTGATGCCCACAGTCAAATACCCATAGTCAAAGCTGAAGGGAAATTAGATATAATTTTTAAACATCATCTCAAAGACTATGTAAATTCCATCATTATATTGAGATTGTGGAGAACTCATTCACAAAAAACTTGCTCCTGGAGAATACACAGGGGTGAAGGTGGAATTCCCAGCTAGAACCAAGGGTGTTAATGTGTCACAAATAGAGACACTGGGCATTGGAGATGCAGCAATCCAAAATCTTTTCTGAAACCTCAGGAACCAGCCAGACCATGTGTAGGAAAAAATCATAATTATCTGAAAGCAGAGCTCTCCTGCTTATCTGGAATTCAAATTATTGATATTTTTATATTTTGTCTTACGAGGGATTCAGAAGGCTTAATTAGCAACTTTCTGCCAAGTGCTGTATGTTTTCTTTCTCAGGAGGCCGATTAATGATGAATTCCCACAACTTATCCTGAAAGGAAGGTTAGAGTAACTACCAAAGTCCTACCTTAGAGAAGGACTAGGAGGTCATGTATTTCCTTATCTGAATGCAATTGGAAAACTGATTGCAACATTATACAACAAAATCTGGTTTATGTTTATACCTAATAATTCCATTATTAGTGGTATAATTTACACTGGCTGGTTTGGCTCAGTGGATTGAGCGTCGGCCTGCGAGCTAAGTGTCGCTGGTTCGATCTTCCAGTCAGGGCACATCAGAGAAGGAAAACTCTGATTCCAAAAAACCTCCGCTGCCTTGCGGCATACCTCTTCAGGGGAAAGGCTAAGGGAGTAAACCCCGACAGAAAATCTGGAGCCGGAGTCCCTAAGGCGGTTTGACGTTGTAGTCAACACCGGCAACTCCTGCGGCGCACCTGAAGCCAAGCTGTATTGACTCTGTCTTTCCCCTTGGATCCTTCAGCTGCGAAGAGAGGGGGGGTCTGCTGCATGGGCAACAGCTGGCCCTCCATATCACCCTGCCCAGGCTTTGTAGCTTCACTGGAGAGGACACTCCAGCGTCATCGCAAGATGTCGACTCAACACGGGAGGAGACAGATACCGGTTATAAGCTCATCCGATTGGCGAAGGAAACGAGCGCCAGGGGTCTCCTCTGACGGTGGGAGAGGTCATCGCACCTCACTGGACAGCTACCGCCCACCTCAAGCTGGGCAGCCCCCAGCCAATTAGGTGCCGTCTCGCCATGGCTCGCCTGCCCCACTGGGTGCGTGGGGATCAGAGAGGCATCTCTTGAAAAGTGGGCCACAAAACACTCGCACCAGGCAATTCCAAGCAAAAAACAAGAAAGAAGCCTCCAGCTCTTCGCCTCGCTAGCTGGAACATCAGGACCATGTGTCCCGGACTTACTGCAGACCTTCCGTGGATCAATGATGCCAGGAAAACCGCCGTCATCGACAGGGAACTGGCACGACTAAACATCGACATTGCGGCTCTACAGGAGACCCGGTTGGCCGACAATGGAACTATCAGAGAAACCAACTACACCTTCTACTGGCAAGGGAAGTCTCCGGACCGACCAAGACAGCACGGTGTTGGGTTCGCTGTGAAGAACACGCTTGTTAACTCCATAGAGCCACCCACAGGAGGCACAGAGAGATTACTTACCCTCTGATTGTCAACAACTTTCGGCCCAGTCAGCATTCTTAGCGCGTACGCCCCAACCCTCTGCGCCACCACCGAAGAGAAAGAACAGTTCTACCATGCACTGGACGAAGCGTTATCCAAGATCCCCAGAAGTAACGCTCTTTATCTCCTTGGAGAATTCAACGCAAGAGTAGAAGCCGACCACATGGCCTGGCCCACCTGCCTTGGAAACTTTGGGAGAGGAAAGATCAATGAGAATGGTCAGCGACTGCTTGAGCTTTCGTGTCACCACGGCCTGTGCATGACAAACACATTCTTCAAGTGCAAAGAGATCCACCAGGTGTCATGGAGGCACCCCCGCTCCCGCCACTGGCACCAGCTTGACCTCGTCATCACCAGAAGAACGGATATTGGCAGCACCCTCCTCACCCGCAGCTACCACAGTGCAGACTGCGACACGGACCATGCCCTCGTGGTAAGCAAGGTGCGCATAACGTCGAAGAGGTTGCACCACTCCAAGATGAAGGGTCGCCCACGCTTCAACACCAGTTGTGCCAGCAACCCAGTTAAGACCCAGCAATTCATCAACAGGATGGAAGATGCACTCGGCGAGGGAATGGCGGCAGATGACATTATCGAATCCAATTGGCCACGTCTCCGTGACGCCATATACAACTCCGCCATTATTGCTTACGGGAAGAAAGAGCGGAAGAACGCTGACTGGTACAAGGCTCACTGGGAAGAAATGGAACCCGTGATCGAGGCTAAGAGGAAGGCCCTACTGGCTTACAAGGCCACGCCTACTCCCAGTACACTTCAAGCTCTACGGGCTGCCAGGAACAAAGTCCAGAAGACTGCCCGCCACTGTGCCAACACCTATTGGCTAAACCTGTGCAGAACCATCCAGGAAGCCGCCGATATAGGCAACGCACGAGGAATGTATGAGGGTATCAAGAAGGCAACAGGCCCAATCCCCTCCAAGATCGCCCCCCTTAAGTCCAAGACAGGTGAGGTCATCACTGACCAGGAACAGCAAATGCGGCGGTGGACCGAGCACTACCTCGAGCTGTACGCGACGAGGAACACCGTAACAGACACTGCTCTTAACGCCATCCCAGACCTACCAGTCATGGAGGAGCTAGACACCCCACCTACTGCGGCAGAGCTCGGCAAAGCCATCGACCGCCTCGCTTGCGGGAAAGCACCAGGAAGCGACGGAATCCCTCCAGAAATCCTAAAGAGCGGGAAACCAGTCCTGCTACAGCCGCTCCACCATCTACTCTGTCTCTGCTGGAAGGAGGGTTACATCCCCCAGGATATGAGAGACGCCAACATTATCACCATGTACAAGAACAAAGGAGACCGCAGCGACTGCAACAACTACCGGGGCATCTCTCTCCTCAGCGTCGTCGGCAAAGTATTCGCCCGGGTCGCTCTTGCCCGCCTGCAGACCCTTGCTTCCCGCGTCTACCCAGAGTCCCAGTGTGGCTTCAGAGCTGGCCGATCAACAGTGGACATGATCTTCTCCCTACGCCAGCTGCAGGAGAAGTGTCACGAGCAGCATAAACCACTCTACCTCGCCTTTATCGACCTCACGAAGGCGTTTGATCTGGTCAGTCGAAGCGGACTCTTCAGCTTGCTATGGAAGATTGGCTGTCCACCACATCTGCTTGCTGTGGTCATGTCCTTTCACGACAACATGCACAGCATGGTGTCCTACAACGGCGCAACCTCTGAGGCCTTCCCAGTCAGCAGCGGAGTAAAGCAGGGCTGCGTCCTCACGCCTACGCTGTTCGGAATCTTCTTCTCCATGCTCCTCCAATATGCCTTTAAGGACTGCAGCGAGGGTGTCTTCATTCACACCAGATCCGATGGCAAGCTCTACAACCTGGCCCGTCTACGAGCCAAGACCAAAGTCAAAGAGGTGCTCATCCGTGAGATGCTCTTCGCCGACGACGCAGCCTTGACATCACACTCCGAAGAGGGACTCCAGCAGTTAGTCACTTGCCTTTCCCACGCATGCAAGGAGTTCGGACTAGCCATCAGCCTGACGAAGACGAACGTTATGGCTCAAGGTACGGGGACTCCCCCATGCATCACCATCGACGGATACACCCTGGAGGTTGTCAACGACTTCACTTACCTCGGGTCCACCATCTCCAGCTCTCTGTCAGTCGACTTGGAGGTCAACCGGAGAATCGCCAGGGCAGCCACAGTTATGGCCAAACTGAACTGGTGAGCGTGGAACAATTCCAGCCTCACTGAGAAAACCAGACTGCGCATCTACCAAGCCTGCGTACTCAGCACTCTCCTCTATGGCAGCGAGACGTGGACCACCTACGCAAGGCACGAAAGGAAACTCAACAGCTTCCACATGAGGTGCCTGCGACGCGTCCTGCATGTCGCCTGGCAGGATAAGGTCCCCAACACCGAGGTGCTGAAGCGAGCCAACATGAGCAGTTTGCATGCAGTTCTTAGCGAGAGACGCCTCAGGTGGCTCGGCCATGTCAAAAGAAAGGATGCAGGCCGTATCCCCAAAGACCTCCTCTACGGCGAGCTAGCAGAAGGCCAGAGGATGACAGGGCGCCCAAAACTGCGGTTCAAAGACATCTGCAAAAAGGACATGACACAATGCTCCATCAATCTCAACACATGGGAAGTTCAAGCAGACGACCGCCTAGCCTGGAGGCTCGCGGTCAGGCAAGGTACGTCATGCGCAGAGGCTGCGCGCAACGAGGAGGCGGTCCAGAAAAGATCGAGGCGGAAGCAGCGTCAACAGCAGCAACAACAGCCATCTGCCTTCACCTGTAACAAGTGCGGCAGGGGTTGTCACTCCCGAGTCGGACTGCACAGCCATTCTCGGCGGTGCAGGTAGACTCTCAAGAAGCTACGCCATCGTCTCTCAAGACAGACGGCTGCCGACGACGACGACGACGACGAGTGGTATAATTTAAAGAATAAAAAAGAACTTCCTGAAAAAACTGTACTTGCTAGTTTGTTTTTTTTTTTAATGTACAAATAATTGAAACAAACTTCATTGTCCAACACCAGGGAGATGGGAGAATAAATTAATGTGCATCTAGTTAAGGACTAATGTACAGTAACTAAAACTGTATTTTTAAAGGGCTTATAAGAACCAAGAGAAATATTTTGGATTCATATAAATAGAAAACTTTCCATTAAAACATTTTCCACTAAATTTTTTTATTTTGAAAATGCCATGGGACAAATAGCTGAAGTATAAACAGTTCCTCTCTTTGGGTGATAAGACTGTAACTAATATATCCTCTTTCTATTTTTCGTTATTATCCAAACACCATTTGAGTTACTCTTATTATATTTATTTAGAAAAGAAAAACAGAACAACATGAAAACTGTTCCTCTTATTTCATCCTGCCCACAGTGGTCTGGCTATACAATCCTATACTGAAAAGTTTTTCACCCATCTGGCACCATACAGAGTTATTACCATATTATTGACTATATTCCCTATGCTGTACTTTACATCCCTGTGACTATTTTATAACTACCAATCTGTACTTCTTAATCCCTTCACCTTTTTCACTCAGTCCTCTAACTCCTGTCCCACAGTATCAGATGGGTGCTAGATTTATCATGATGCTTACTTAGTAAGTTATTCAATGTATAATCACTGGGGTGTACACCTGCAACTAATATAATAATGTATGTCAACTGTAACTGAATATAAAAAGTGATAACATTTTTTAAATGGTTTTTATATATTGCTATTATTCCTTAAAATTACCTCTTAGTTTGTTTTTCTCTGACTTTTTACTCTCTTGTCCTGCTCATTTTCTTCTTATTTATTCTTATTCCTAATTAATTTGATATTTGAATTTTAAATCCTTTTTGGACACATGCACTGGAATAGGCCCATCGTTGGTCTTGGCCTTTGCTCCTGTTGGCAGGAATTGCACACCTACTGCCTGGGGCTGAGGTCTGGTTGCTCATAGCTACCTCTGCCCATCCCCTACCTCCACCTTTTTTTTTTTTTTGCTGGCGAAGAGGGTGAACTGTGGCTCCTGTTTTGTGAGTTTCTTTGTTGCTATTTCTCCAGAACTGTACAAGAGCACATCCTCCACTGGAATACCTGCTTTGTAACTTTAAACCCCATTTCCCTTCACTGAAGTAAAGAAAAATTAGTTTCCTACTACCCAGGAGGCAAAGCCATTCCTGAGAATAGCAGCTTATTCTGTTTTCTGTCCTCATTATCAAGCCTTTCTTTGAGGGTTCCCTCAGTTTTATTTATTTTTTATTTATTTATGTTTACATCCTCATCCAAGGATCTGTTTATTGATTTGAGAGAGAGAGGAATGAAGAGAAAAAGAAAAACAATGATTTGAGAGAGAAACATTGATCAGTTGTATTCCTTTGCACCTCGACTGAGGATTGAACCTGCAACCTAAGAATGTGCCCTGACCAGGAATCAAACCTGCAGACTTTTGGTGTATAGGACAATGCTCCAACCAACTGAGCCACCTGGCCAGGGCCGATTCCCTCAATTTTAAATGTTATTAGTCATAAATACATTCCTACTACTCCCAGTATTTAAGTCCTGCAATTTAATGCAATCATAGCAGAGGAGAAATATTATTCCCCAACCTGCATGGGGAAGCTCTTTGCAAAATCCCCACTCAAGTGTTGCTCAACTAATTCTGAACCAACTCCTGCATTTATCCACAGAAGGAAAGTCTTTACCTCATGAAGATGCTCGTTTTCAGAGTAGCTATGTGGAAAGTCCTAATGTAGATGAAGATTTATACCTCTCCTATTTCTTCTGTTCACTGGTGAATATTTTATTTAAGAAGTTACACACAACACTGTTACCTTTTTCACTGACCATATCTGTGTCTATATTTTTTCAGATTGTAATCATTCATAGAGGTTAAGAAATTATTTTCAGGAGGTAACATTAAAATTCACATGATAACTGATTTTTATATTTCCATCTCCAATTTCCTAAAATCTATACCAAGAAACTTACTCAATTCATTAGTCATGTGAATCTTTAATGGATTATGAGGAAAACTGTAGAATTTTAAAAATGTTTTCATAAAGTCTCTATGTTGGAAGCAATTTTATAGGTTTATTGTCATTTTGAGTTACCACGTAACAATACCAGAAAAAGGTAGCACAGTCTATACTAATCCCTTGAGCACTCCTCCCTAGTGTTATATGCATACTAAATGTTTTATATCTTTCAGTTTTTTATTCTTCCCAACTCTAAAAAAGAGGTATCATTACCTTCACTTAACATTTGAGGAAGTACATTTCAGAGAGACTAAGGAACATCATGGAAAAACAGTAGAGCATCAGGGTTCAAGCTCAGTAACAAGTGTTATACATAAAATTCCTTTGGACTTTCCAGTGTATTTCATGACCATTTTATATTCTTGATATTGAGTCAAGTCTATCTTTTCCCTGTTTCTCTTGCACAAAACAAGTCTGATCCTCCTTCCACATAAGAGCTGTTCAAATCATTGAATGCAGTAGTAAATTATATAACCAAACAGTCAATAATTCTCCCATTTCCTTAACTGTTGCCAAAATGACAGTAATTTCAGCCCCTGGTCTACACTTGGGTCATCACATCTGATTGCTGCTCAGAAGATGCCTAGAAGTCAACAAGATGTTACTAATGAGTTTAAAGCAGTATGCATGTAGAGCCACCTTTTTCTTGCAATAAACCCAATATCCAGATTGATCCTAGCTCCATGTAGCAGTGTCACCAAAGGAGTGAGGAAAAGTCAACAAGAGCCCAACCCTATTTGGGTTAAGATTATTCTTAGATCATCTAAAAGTGAGTTTTGAGTCTTGAGTGATGGGTAAAATTTAACGAATAGTGGTAGAAAAGGGATATGTGTGAGCATTTATTTAGAACTTGTGCTAGAATAATTTCAAGAGCAGGACACTATCTGTGGTCCTTTCTATAGAAGAAAGCTAAATTTTGTGAATGTTCTGGTAAAGAGACTTTAAAAGATATTTTTAGTGTATAATGATTTGATTATGTGGTAGTTTATTATTTTGACTTCAAAGAATTGCATGCCATCTTGGTTCAAATTATGTGGTTTTTTTTCACTGTACTACTTTTTTACTCATTTAATTTTTTTCTACAGCAAAAATAAGCCAATGTAATTTTCCCTGTCCTTCATTTTCACACTGTTGACTTCATGCAGTTAAGATGCTAATTACAACCACATAATTTAAGTGCCAAGTTTGCCCTGACATAGATTCCCAGTAATTTAGTGAAATTACTACTGGGCACGGAGGATGCAAGAGATATGCTCAAATAACCAGTATTCTGCTTAAGGGTATTTTTAGTCTCCAGGCCCTGCAGGCTGCATTGAGCATGTGCAGGAGGGTACCCATGACTGCAAGTGTGCTGGCGAGGCAGAGCTTGGCCCCAGTGGCAGAGTCATAAAGGACCATGGGGGCTCCTCATTTTAATTTTTGTCATCTTTCCAAAAACAGCCAGAACTTTTGTCTGAAGCGGCCGAATTAAAATGTAACCACAGTAGACCTATTTAAACTACGATGGATAGTAATATGATTAAATAGTAACTAAATCAATCTATAAATTGTCTTGTGTCTTTCTGAGGGTAGCTGATAATAAAAATAAATTTATAAAATTAAACAGGCCTGAGCAGCACTGCTGACATCAATGGGTCAACTTTGAGTGTGATAGAGAGGAACTTCCAAGTATTGGTAGAACCCAGCCAGAAAAAAGTCTCAAGAAATGGGAATAAGAATGCCATTTCTCTTGACTGTCAAGTCAATTAGATGATGTAAAAAATCCATATTCTGGAGATAAACAGATTTGCAACTTATCTTGTGTGGGGTGGGTGGAGAGGTAACTCAAGCACTGGATGGAAATAAGGATCAGGCGAACTTATTTATAATATCCCTTATAAGTCTTTTAATCTAAAGTTAATGTTCTTGCCCTGACTGCTGTGGTTGAGTAGGTTGGATGTCATTCCACAAATCAAGTGGTCTTGTGTTCAATCCCCAATCAGAGCACATGCCTGGGTTGCTGGCCAGGTCCCTAAATGGGGGAGTGTGAGAGACAATTGATTCATGTTTCTCTTGCACATTGATGTTTATCTCCCTCTCTTTCTCCCTCCCTTCCTCTCTCTCTAAAAATAAATATATAAAATCTTTTAGAAATTTAAAAAAGTAAAGTTAATGTTCTTTACTCAAGTTAATTAACATTTACAGCCAAAAGAAAGAGCTTTCTAAATGACCCATATGCATGGGGATATTTCATTATTTCTGACTTGATTAGTTGATATTGGTTCTTTCCAAAACATCCACTGAGACATTTAGTCTATGCCAAAATGTCCCTGATATTTTGGTCCTTGACATATGCTATTACCAGCTGGGCTACCCAGGCAAGAAGGGTTACTGGCAATTAAACTGATAACACATGATAGAATTTTACTGCATTAATATTGTAGAACAAAAGTAAAAATAATTTTAAGGGTTACTTGAACCCAGGGGAGTTTTCTAAGAATGAATGTTTTTGAAAAGATCAGATTTCAAGGATGTTTTAGAGAGGACCAAATAACTCCATGGTCATTTTGGACAGGACCAAATATCAAGGACTTCTTGATGTGAATCAAATGTCTGAGTGGATGTTTTGGACTGGACCAAATTTCTGCAAGCACTGCCTTTGCACACTTTCCCTGGCATTGATGGAATCTGTGGGTTATTTCAGAAGGTCAGACCATCAGTCAGCTTTAGAACACACCCTTTATGGTCAGTATGGAAGGCTTTTCCTATTCTACCTTTCCCCAGGGCACACTCAGAATTCCATAATCCCCAAGGACCATACCGTTAGTATATTACCCACAGGTGTACTTTGCTCCTTTTCCCTCTTTAATGCTTTCATAGGTTCAATAACTGCAAAAAAATAATTGCAAAAATCCATAAAAAATATCTAATCACTTAGGGTGGTGAACACACAATACAATATACAGATGGAGTGTTTTAGAATTGCACACTTGAAACCTCTATAATTTTATTAACCAATTCCACCCCAATAAATTCAATAAAAATTAAAAATAAAGTAATAAGGTCTCCCTGACCCCACCCCAAATATCTAATTAATGGGCAAATATTGATTAATTACCTATAACTTGCAAGGATTTCCTTTTCAATTAGCTGATTCACAGAGAGATTGGTGAGGCTGAGTGAATTGGGGATGATGAGGGTACCTGAATGTAGGTCCCATTGGCCTCAGAGACACCAATCATCCCATCTTCACAAATCATCAGACTCAGGTCTACCAGCAATATGGTACAGTAAAGCCCTGTGAATGACAGAATACAGAATCCAATCCAATTGCCTTGCAGTGCTGCTTATCACGTACCAGGAAGCCCATGATTTCCAGTGAATGTTTAACAACCTATACTTTCCCTCTTATTCTTACCTTCTAGGTCCAAGCATACCACAATAATAAAATTTGAAATGCACATTTGCACTGTCCCCTTTAGGATCATAGTTGCTTTTACAGTGATGACACATTTTACCATTTATACATATTGTGACCCTATTAACCAACATTCAATATGTTTCCCTTATTAACTTGGAAATATTTTTGAACATGCCACGTGATTGCCACATACTCAGATAAGACCAAGGAGAGATGGTTAGGCCAGTGGTGCATGAAATTGAACTAAATGGCTCAGAACTCTTCCGTTTGTATCTGTTCTGCTTTGCAAAGACCAGACAGATGGAAAGCAAGGACAGAGGTTGAAATACTCAGTCTCTAGAGTGCTCAAGCAATGACGGGCCCTGCATTAAGGAAAACCACCTCACAGTAAATGCTTGCTTCCCAGAATGCAATGTCGTGTTTTACAAAAATTATCTTTAAACACTCATTTCTCTGCATTTCTATGAAGGGCATATTGGTTAGGCTCTCTCATAACCCAACTTGGTAATAATCTGTGTATTCAATTGAATTCTGGATAATAAAGGCATTGTTCTTTGTAGCAAATAGTTATTAGAGATTAGGGATGAGTTCTTTTAAAAATCTAAAAGGAATATAAGATATAGAAAGAGGCTTGTAGGATCACGTATCATACAAGCGCTTTCCACCACTTACTAGCAAGGAGAGAGAATGTTCTCACCTTGAGAGCCACGTGCTTCTTATCCTTAAGTAGGTATTTTAAGACTTTTAAGACAGGGTTGCTGGAGGATTAGAGCAGGACAATGCTTGGAAGCTACTGGCACAGTATCTAGGGTGTGCTGGAGGCACTCACGCATACATCAGTGCCACTTATTGTCTATCCAGACTAGAAGGATCTTCAGGGTCCTTTGAAACTCACTGGTCTAGGACTTTCTTGATATGTATTCAGGCTCAAATATATGAATATGAAATGTACATATTGTCCTTTCTTTAACTTAATGAAGGGTTTGTGTTTCCTAAGTACCATGTTGGGTCTCATATTCTATAAATTTACTAAGCATTTCATTACATTCACTGCTTATAGAAAATAAAAAGTGTTAACTTAGTATGTTATGATTATTTAAAAATTAAACTTGTATTAAATACAAGTTTGGATATTTTGAATATCTCAGATATCTCCCACATGGTATGATGTTGATTGTCCTCAATTAGTGTCTTGATTTGAACACTATCAACTTCAACTGGTCTACCCACAGAGGACCATTGTCCAGAGAGAAATCTTCAGCACAAAACTTTGCAAACCACTTTTGACACGCTTGATCAGTCACAGAACCTCTTCCACACACTGCACAAAACTTTTTTTTTCTTTTTGCAATTCAGTAGCATTTTTACCTTTCTTTAAATAATAAAGCATAATAAGGTGAAATGTGTATTTTCTTTCATCTTCAATATTAAAATGGTTACACAAAAATTCACCAATTTTGATGAATTTTTTTAAAATTTATTTTTACTCTTTATTTAATCATGAGGTGAGGGAGTTGGAGGGATTGAGCAAAAGGGAAAAGAGACTCATGGAAATGGACAACAGGGTGGTGATTTCTGTGAGGAAGGGGGTATAACGGAACTAAATGGTAAAGTTTTATTTTTTAATGCACATTGATATGACAGCTGTCACAATACAATCTAACAAAATTGTTTTGAATTAAGTTAAAGATAACTAAGCACTACTAGAGCCATATTACAGAAGAAAACAAACAAAATTTTTATCCAACCCAATTTATATAAACAGCAGAAATAATAGCAAATATGGGCTTATTAATCCCTGGAGTAAAAAGTTGTTAAAAACACTGAATTTTTATAAGGTGATTCAATGCATTTTAAATTAATAAATACTTTATACTGTAATTTATGTTCTCATTTGTATAAGACAGAGTATGAAGTTTCTAGACATTCCCAAAATAGAGATATTTTACTGTGACCTAATTGCTAGTAATTAAAGAGGAAATTACCAGATTTTGCCAATGAGAACAGTGAAGAAAAAAAGTTGATAGGAAGGAAGGAAGGAAGGAAGGAAGGAAGGAAAGAAGGAAGAAGAAGAAGGAGGAGGAGAAGAAGGAGGAGGAGAAGGAGAAAAGAAGAAGAAGGGGGAGGAGGAGGAGGAGAAAGGAGAAGTCTGGTAGTAATTAGGATGAGACAGAGCAAAAGAGAATTTCTATCTCAAACATAAATCTTGTGACTTCAGATGTGAACTGCATAGTAAGTAAAAAAAAAATAGGAAATTTTAAAGAGGCAGTAATTTTTCTTGTTTTTAATAAAATACATAGATTTGACTTTTTTCAAAGTCAGACTATGTAAAGAAATACTACTTGTACATAGTTAAGTACTGGAAGATTTTTACATGCATTATCTCATATAATTTTCACAATAATGTAAAGGTGTGTCATTTATCCACACAGGCATTTAATATGACAAAATTAAATCATGGAGGTGTTAACTAAAGTGGTGAAGTAAATGTCAGGTCTTTCTGTCATAAAGCCCATGGGAGTTCAGTGACTAACAGGGAGTCCTGGTAGGAATAGTCAGGAAAGGCTAAGTAGGAGTGTGAAAATTTTGACAAGGCTGCAGAAAGTCTTTTGAGGTACCTTCCCTGTCACACCTGTCTCTGAAAAAAGGCTCATGTGTATTATAGGGAAAACAAACACAATAGTCTAGGCCAGGGCCATGGTGTGAGTTGTTCTGTCTGGAAGTAAGACTTAGATCCTGTGCACATGCCATAAATATATCCCAAAACACTGAGCAGAGAGTATATGCTTAAAAATAATTTTCATAATTATTTTCAAAGTTCATTGTCTATTTTAGAAGAAAAAGGCTTTACCTTGCACATCTCTGCCTCTTCTACTTCCCCTGCACTGCCAGAGGTTTGAGGCCTTTCCATCTCACTATGACTGTGGTGTGATCTGGATGAGGTTCTGGGAAGGCTGGGCCTTCTGTCTACTTTGTTGAGACCTGTATCTATTCCTGATGCCCAACATGATGCCTGGCACGAAGTAGAGTGTGTGGGAAAAATAGATGAAAGAGAATCAAGAAAAATTCTGAACTTTGAGTCCACACTGGAGGCGAGACTGATAGACTAAGCAGATTTGGAAGGGGTTTTTTCTGCAGACTGCGAAGAATGAAAATATACAGAAGCACATACATTTATAAAGTGCTGGGGAAGGAGCCTGGGCTGAGGGACCAAGTTTGGGCAGTTCATTGTTAACACCTGAATGCATAAGCATCACTTCCAAAGTTTAAAAGTAGGGTTTCCATAAGTATTGGTTTTTCCTGTCCTTCTTTACCACTGAAGAAGCATAAAGAGACAACAGAATGTCTGGAATCCCATGACTGTTATCACTATGATTAGTGGTACCTTGAGCAAGTTGCTGTTTTTAGTCAAATAAAATTGGGGACCCCAAAAATAAGAGAAAGTCCTGTAAGAGATCATGGGATAAAAACATAATACATGCATAACTTTTCATTTTATAATTAAAACATCAGTAGAAAAGAGGGTGGAGGTAATGGAATGCACACAATGTCTGACTTGGTTAAATTATTTTTATCTACTCCACTTTAACATTCTCTCTGTATCTTTTATCCAAAGTCAAAGCATTTGGCCCCCTCCCACCCTACCTAGGGTCATGCTGTTGTAATTTTCAGAGGAATAAATTTTTTTGTCTTAAGACAGTTTTTGTAGCCAGAAGAGGAAGAACTACCACTGTATAGAAATGGTATTGATTTTAGGGGGCATACATATTACAAAGCTAACATTTTAGGTCCTCGCTAGCTTTTGAAATGTGAAATTGTACTTTCATACAAGGAAACACGAGAGACAACATATAGTTCAATCTTCTTACAGGGTAGGTTCTGAAAGGATATTAAGTATGTCCAGCTGTTTCTCAGCTTCAGGAATTTTTTGGCCATCTGCTGACCTAGGTGGGAAGAAGAACTGGAAAATTCTGTTTCCTCCCACATTTTGTAGTGGCAGGTGTCTTGCGATAGGAGGAACGGAGCTTAGAAAACCATGGGTCATACTTGGGTTATACTTCACCTATCCCTGCTTCAAGCTCTGAGAAAACAAGACAGACATATGAACGCACTGGTAGTTAACAGACTTGAGTCAGATTTTGGCTGCTGTAGCTGTGAAAATTGTGGATGCCGGTGCCAGACATGCCTGAGCTTGCAATCTGGCTGTACTCTCTAGTAGCTGTGTGACCTTGGGAATTAACTGAACTTCAGTTTTATCATCTCTGAAAGGGGGCTAATAAGAATAGCTTCATCTTAGTTCTTTACATGAAGATTAAGTGAGATTTTTTTTATCACCTCACGCCAGTCTAAAGTCTTTCAAGTTAATCAGATCTGTTTTATTTTATAGTCAGTGAGATAATGTTAATGGCTTTTTAGTGAGATCTCTGTCTTTTAGGAGAATAACCAACTGTCTGTAATCTCAGATAATACTAGTAGTGGACAAATACTATTTATTTTGCATCAGCCACTCTGCTGTTTCATATGCAGAGAGTCATCTATTCATCACACCTCCATAAAGTAGCTATTATCTTTATTTTAAAAGGAAAATTGAACCTCAGAAAAAATTACACCAGGTAATAGAGACAGTCAGTTGTCAGAGATGGCATTTCCCTCAAGTCTGTGCATCTCTGAGGCCTCCATAGTGAATTTTGTTGGGGGACTATGTGACACATCCACTGACCCATTTCTTACCACCATCCTTAATATAAGCTTCCAGGAGATCTGACTTTATACTGAGCAATCAGTCTTTAACTAGAGCAATATGGAAAGTTTGAAGAGGCAGTCCTTTAATTTCCAAAATCCTTTAAGTTCCAAACCTTTCAAGACCCCAAATGTCCTACAGGTGGAATGATAAAAACTCAAATGGAATTGTCATCTCAACACTTAAGCACTGGTTTTCCACAACACTAAACAATTTAAGCTTGGCTGCTCTAAAATGAAATTCAGTATATCTGTCTCACTGAGATGTTATGAATATTAATTAAATAATAATATATATGCAATGTCCTTGATAGTGCTGACTGCAGTAAGCACAGAGGAACTATTATTAACCTGTAGAAAACAGGTACCAGTCAGAGAACCTTAGAGAAAAGAGTGAGGGGCTAGTAGTGTTTCTTACCTTTTTAAGGCAGTGGTGAGTAGGATCACAGTAGTTGTATTAGTTTTCTAGGGCTGCCACAACAAACTACCACAGACTGGGAGGCTTAAACGCAGAAATTTATTTTCTCACTGTCCTGGAGGACAGAAATCCAAGATCAAGGCATTGGTAGAATTGTTTTTTTTCCGAGGCCTCTCTCCTTCGCTTATAGGTGGTACCTTCTCCCTGTGTCTTCCTCTGTATGTACCTGTGTCCTTATCTCCAATTCTGATAAGGACACCAATCATATTAGATTAGGGTTTACCTTAATGACCTAATTTTATCTTAAGTACCTCTTTAAAGGCTCTATTTCCTAACCCAATCACATTCTGAAGTACTGGGGTTTAGGACTTTAATATATGAATTTTGGGAGTTCAAGGAAGGAAGCATGAGTGATCAGAGACCAATTGGGAAGCCCTAGAACTTATGAATATCTGGTAGATGGAAGGATTTCATATTTTTTCACAGATACTTTTGTTTAAGGATTTGGGGGAGCTCCACCTTACATGCACAAATACCCACACCTGTTACTTGAGTAGTTTCCACGGTCCCTCAGAAAACAAAGATCAGGAGAAATCGTCTTGCAGAATATGTTTCAGGGACTTAGTTCTTTGTCAAGTCACATACTCACCTTTCCTGCTCTCCCGTTCTCAGTGTTATCATAGACTCCATCTAACCCCAACCCCTTCAAATGGCAACTGGGAGCTAACAAGCCTCTGCCTATTAAAATTAACATGACACAGGATTTTGAAATTTCTGGAGCATTTAATTTTTTTTTTTTACTCTACATTTTTTTTCCTAAATAGTAAGCACTGATTTCCTTAATTTACATTAGTGAAGTTCCTAAATATTGAAGACATAACATATAAGTGGAGGAAAATACTAATACTTTGGCTCAATATTGTAACTTAAAGAAACTGTGCCTCTTTAATTTAATTTTTTATTTTATTATTTATTTTAATCTTTATTATATTTTTCCACTACTATTTAGTCCCCTTACACCATTCTCCCCTCAGCAATCACCATACTTATTAGTTCTTATCTGTGATAAAAAATTTTAAACAGTTTCTGATTATAAATAATTACACCTTTAATATGGTGAAAATATATAAAATCTAGCATACTTTTAGAAGTCATAGTAAAGTAAAATTAATAAAATAAAAATTGCCCCTTTTCTCTTTTTCCAGAGAGAAACTATTAAAATTACGTACTGTCCCAGATAGATAGACTTTATTCACATACATAAAAATTGTTACACTATTAAGGTGGCATAAAATTGGCATCCTATCATGTTTTTTACACTCAATATAGGTAGGGGTAAATATAGGTTTACAGTTATGTGTGTGCAAAACACAGAGTTTATTCTTATATTATTACATAGTAATTATTGTATTATTTTCCATACAAACAACTATAAACTCACTTTTGCCCTACTTTATATTATTATATAATCATAAAAAATGTGCCATTAAATTTTTCTGAAAATGTGAGCTAAATGAATAATTAACATTTCATGATATGAATATGCTTTCACTTAATTCACAATTTCCCTAAAGTTTGGCACTGGAAATTTAAAATATTTGTATCCTTTTTCTATATTTATTCCTTTTGTTCATTTTTCTGCTATGTCTGGCAATAACACATATTCAAGCTGAGCAATGCATATATTGATATACTTAATGAAATACCACCATATTTTATTTTTAAATATTTAATAAGTCTATCTCAGGACAAACAGTGTAAAATAGATTCAACATGATATAGGCATACTCCTTCCTATGCCAATTAATAGACATTATTTGACAATTAGTGCTACTCTTCATTCAACTTGGAGTTGTCATCTCTTGACTACTTCCTGAGGATCATCGGATAAACTTCGTGCATAAAAGCCTCTTTCTTTTCCCCTTTCCTGTCCCATCACTTTCCCTACCTCAGCCCCAATACCACACACACACACACACTCACACGTCTAGTCTGGTTAGGCAGACTGTCATTTGTGCAATGTCTGGCACCATAGCTCCAGCTGGCTGGCTGGAGATAATGATGACAAAGGGGCAAGCTTCTTGCCAAAGCCAAAGACAAATGTCAGTCTTGTAATAAAACTCAATTATGGTCAAATTAATCATAATAATGTCATGAATGTGAGAAAATGGAACAATTTGGAGGAAATCTGTCTGAAACATTGGGAGAGCCACATACCTACAAAAGCTGCAGGAGTCCCAATGGGTAAGAAACACAGATCACAGGCGAATTTCTTGGCCAGGACACAGGTTCTCACTTGGTTTTTGAGAAATACTCTTCTTTCCCCCAAAGATAGTTTATTATAGTTGACTACTATATTAGAAGCAGCAAATTCTCTGAATTAAGTTCCCTCATAACAATAATAACACATTTGCCTGATGTATATTAATATTCCTTTGCTCCCTTCCTCCACAAATAGCCCAAACGCAATTGAAGAGCTGAGGAAGCACTTGCATGGTTCAGAGGGAGAAGTACTCCTATCCCTTTGTCTTGGCCTCATGTCAAGCCATATAGGGAGCTCACTTTGACACTGCTTTTTATAATAAATATCATTTATCTAAGAAATTTGTGGTTTTCTTTTTAGACTTCTTAGAAATATTTCAGAGTGGGCACCAAGAGGAGTCTACTACACAGGACACAATTTTGCTAACCTCCAGCACACTACAGACTTCTCTGTGCTTGCTCCTTCTCCAAGAGCTTTACCAGCTACCTCTGCCAACATGCGTATATATATGCATGTGCACACATCCATTTGTGTGTATATGTGTTCGTGCATGTGCATGTGTGTGTATGTCCATGTGTGTGTTCATGAAGAGCATCTTCCCCCAAGCTTGCACAGGCAGAGCTCCTGCCCATTACTGTATTGGCAGAGGATTCTTCTGATCCAAGACATTCAGAAAAAATGGGATTTCTAATCCCACTATACATAGTCACAAAATATGTTTTACATTCAATTTTATAATCTATACGATTTACTTAGTCCCTCAGGATTTTTTTTTCCACATACAAAGTGAAGATAATTCATACTTTATGAATATCTGGAAGATATTAAGAAAGATAACCTATATATGATGCCTATGGAAGGGTTTGGGCCTGCAGTGGTACTCAACTGAAAAGCAGTGTTCTTCCCTCCCTATGCCTGAAAGGAATTGATGGAAAGTATGAAGACCATGAGGAAATAGAAGAAAAAGTTCAATAAAGATACAATATCTTCTGGCCAGTTTGTTGGAACACTGTCCCATACACCAAGTTTGTGGATTCGTTTCCTCGTCAGGGCACAGACTTAGGTTGTGTGTTTGATCTAGTTGGGGAATGTACCAGAGTCAACCAATCGATGTTTCTCTCATATATCAATGTCTCTCTCTCTCTCTCTCTCTCTCTCTGCTTCCCTCTCTCTCTCTCTCTCTGCCTCCCTCTCTCTCTCCTTCTCTCTTTCTCTGCAAGAGAAACCAGAGAACATACTTGTAGAATGGTAGAATGATTTATCAGTGTTTTATGCCAGAAGTGGTGTTTTGAGCTGGGACATAGAACCATTTGGGCACATGGAGGTGAAAGATAGACATTCAGCGTGAGATTTGATTTAAGATAAGTTCCCTTCCCTTTTATGTGTAAGGCTTGGGCTGAGAAGATAGAAAAAAGAGCTCATACCATTACCTCTGGCCATAAACAGCATTCAGCTTGTCTATATTGTTAGCAAATAGGTTTAATGTACGTTGGGCAAATGCAGAAAAAACATATTGTACACAAGTGGGCAATATGAAAAACTGCTTCTTTCTAAATGAGTGAAATATGGGTACCTGTTTCTCAGTGTTTATATCAAGGTCTTACCTCCTTCAGAATGGAAAATAAAAGCAAGTGCATCTAATTAAATACATGCGATAGTACAATAAAATAATCAATTGCCAGGATAGTGAAACTAGGTTGTTTTATTTTTGAATATCAATGGCTTTCAAGTTGCTATGGCAATGGTGTTTTATGGGAAATTAAAATAGATTTTTAAAAACATGTTGAAGGCCATTGCCTTGGAGAAGTTTTTTACTGGGTGCTTACACGTGGGCACTTATATCTGAGTGTGTGTCTATGTGTGTATGTGTGGTTTGTGTGGTTTGTGTGACCTGTTTAAAAGCAACGACCATTAAATTTCAGTACACTAGTATTTAAAAATTATATTTAAAGCACATTCTTGGTGTTCTCACTAGCCTTTTTTTTTTCTCACATGAACAGTTAGTTGCCAGAAAAGTTCGGATAATCAGCATCAAGGAATTATTTTTGTTTTCTTGTCTAATGAATGGTAGGTATCATCTGTCTCCCTTACCCTTGCTTATCTGCCTCTTTAAAGATCACATGGCTAGATTTAGATGCCATTACTCAGAGTTCTTCTATCTTTTCCTTCAGTTGTGATAATAATTTGAATCCTAATGCCTACAATTTATGAAGCAGACCCAGAAGTAAAGGATCCTGTTTGGCACAAAAGCACCACTTTCAACTGCATCTTTTAAAGTCGTATAGCATTGTTTCCTACTAAAATAATTTTTTTAATCTTCCTAAGATAGAGTTATAGTAAGTCACATGGTTATTTTTAAATGCATCATTTGGGAATAAGACAACACTACAAGAAAGCATTTATTTGTAGAAATAATTATACCTAAAAGGAATAAAATAAAAGGGCAATATTGAAACTTTTTAAACTATGAATAGGATATAAGTAAAGTAATAAAGAAGGGATATAATAATTAACAATGAAGACATAGAAGTAAATATATAATAATAAAATTAAATTGGATATTTATTCTTAAATAGATTTCTGGCATCTGTAGTGAAAGACTCTAAATATGTTCTTGCCCACACACTGAGACATTTTTATTTCTTTTTTTATAATTAGACAATATACCAGTGTATTCTATAAGATACATTTCTAAATTCACAAACTATGTCAAGACTGACTGGATGGCTCTTTATAGCTAGAGTAATGAGTAATAAATTAATCAATTAGAAATTTTATATGATAGGCAATTAATGAGAGTGTTGAGAAGATACTAGAATATATAACATCTTCCTTAAATCGAGGACATCTGGACTCACAGATTTCCAAATCTAGCTTAACCAAAACAGGTGTACGGAATAATAATAGACCACTAACAATAGGTACCACCTGTTTATCAATAAACATTTGAGAAACTGTAAAGCAGCAGTTTTCAAAGTGTGTTCCCTGGAAAAGTAGTGTTAAGATCACCCGTGACTTAGTAGAAATTTAAATTATCAAGATCTATCCACACTTACTGAATTAGAAAATCTCGGAGTGTGATCTAATATCTGTATTATATATACAAGCCTTCTAGGAGATTTGAATGCGATTACATTTTGAGAATCACTGCTTATAAGGAAGGGGAGCAAATGCATGGTTTTAGGTAGCAGGTAGAATAATGGCTAAGACTATATGCTCTGAACATGAGCTGACTTCAAATTTTGCTCCTATCACTTACAAACTTCTGAACTTCATGCAAGTTATTTATATTTTCTTAATTTTAGTTCCTTCACCTATTGAAAAATCACAGTAAAACGTTAATTGTTCATAGTTAGTATGCAGTAAGTACTGATTATTTAACTAATGATTTTTCTAAGCCACAAGGTTAGAGCTAGCAGAAGCTTATTAAATTCAATTAACTTAAAAAATTATTTACATTTTTCCAATTTATAAAAATTAATTCTGGCTATTGGCATACAACTTTTGTATTTATACTTCTGTGTGCACAATATGTGAAACAAGATTAAAATGAACAGAGTAAAAATATTCCCAGCTCATTGGAGAATGCTACTCTACATATCTGCACTGAAGTCAGAGTTTTCAAGTGTGGCTTCTGTGAACCATGCATGTTCCACAAAGTGGCCCAAGGGGTTCTGTGTTTAAAATAATATAATGATGCCAATTTTATGTTTTTAAAATAATTGATTGAATATTCAAATATAACTAAACAATTGAATGACTCATTTATAAATATGAGCACTTAAATTATTATATATATTATAGGAATAACTATATGCATCTAAAATAGAAATATTTGATTTATAAATGTATTTCAAAAAACAACTATGTCAATGCTTCTGAATATTTCACTAAGTATTGATACATCCTGAATTGCAGCCTCTCAAAGACTCCCTGGGAAGCACAATTAAAAAACAACAAAAACATTCATCTCTAATTGGATGTAAACATTTTCTTGCTTTTAAGCTACTGAGCAATAATAATGTCAATATCATGGATATTAAATCTTACTTTTCAAATTATTGTACTAACACTGTGCTCTAAATAGCTATAAAGAAAATTTGAAAACCTAGAATCACATTGACTTTAGAAAACAAATTTTATATTCTAAAAAATATTGTAATGCTTCATGCTTTGTGGCCACAAAACATTTTCTGCATTACCCAGTGATGCTGAGCAGTACCTTTGGAGTCAGAAACACATTTCAGAACATTAAAATATATTTTTAATGTCAAACTTTCAGCTGAGAAATGTAGGCTTATCAGTACTGCATACATATTTCAAATGTACATTGTGAAAATGTAGCAGTGTAAAATCTTACTTGAGAAATGCCAATAATTCAAAAATAGAAATACTATATCTCACTAACCATTGATATTTTTCAAAAGAAAAATATTTATTTTAAATTTCTGTGCAAAGGAAATTTTACAGTAATATCATTCTGGGATTTCCAGAATCCGTGGAATTATTCTACATGGTAAATTAATGCCACATAGATTTCCACTAATTCAAAAATATTTGTATATTGCTATAGTATATTCCATTAAGAACAATTGCTTATATTTTGGGGGTTCAAATGAGAAGAAAATTTACTCTACATTTAATATAATTTTATTTTTACTATATACACTTTTTTTTACCATAGTCTGATACTATTTTTTAATTAAAAAAAGAGATAAAAAAGAATTAAAATGATTAAAAGAAGACAAATCCATTCTAGATAAAAACTAATTGAAAACAGATAAAATTGATTGACACATAGCACTTAAAATATACAAAATATAGACAGGGGTGGGCAAAAAGTAAGTTTACGATTGTAATACAAATAAATAATACAATAATTAATAAATAATAATACAAAAATAGTGTCCCACATACTCACAACCAAATCTAAACCTACTTTTGCCTACCCCTGTATCTTCAAAAACTGCCATCCAGTATTATAATTAAAGTATAGTTATCATTTATTCTATGGATGGGATAATAAAAGAGACATTGTTGTATAGGATTGATGGAAATTCCAAGTAGAACATTCCTTCTGGTAGCAATCTGACAATAAATTGACCCATTTTTATCTTAGTTCTCCTACCCAAAGATGTATGATCAAAATATTATTGATTTGTACACAAAGAAATATAATTATTTCAAATATATAGTTTTGGTTAAAACATTTGCCTTTCTTCATAATACAATAGTCTTTAAAAACCACACCTTGTTTAGACAACAGCAAAACTTCGCAATCTTTTTTCTTGTCAAGTTGTATACCCTGAAAACTTATGAGAGTTATGCACAACTGCCACAATGTATCCTGTTTCTCCTTGTCTGGAAAACCAAGAGAAATATGAATTAATAAGTGTGACTTTGTACCACCAACCTTGAATCTGATAGAATTTTTAAGATGGTAAATCAGTCCAAATTTCTGTACTCTGTGTATTATGGGTATGAATTATGTGGCACTCCTCACTCCTGACCAAAATTATACCACTGTGCACAGAACAAAGGCCAAGAATGGGTATTGAGCAGATAATTTATTAACATGTAAAGATGTCATCCAAGTTGTTTAGTGAAAAGTCAGTTATAAGGCATTCTATTCTATTTTCAGGAATTATATGCTAACACGTTAAATAGAATAAAAGTATGGAACATTAAAATGTGATAAATAGCAGTGTCCCACAGAGAGCCACACCCTATTTCCTGAAAACTATGAACGTTCTTTTACATGACATAAGGACATTTGCAGATAGAATACATGAATTTAGAGAGATTATCCAGGTTGGGCCAATCTAGTTACTGAAAAGTCTATTGAAGAAGTACTCATGGACATGGAAAGTAGTGTGGTGATCATGGGGGGAGGGGATAAAAGGGGGATAAATGGTAATGCAAAAAAAATCCAAGAAAGAAAAAAATGTCTAGTTACTTTCCCAGATTAGAGGCAGAAGAGATGCTTCAGCAGCAGCAGTAAGAGCGCCTGAAGCGTCAGAAGAATTGAAGGACCATTGCAACATGAAGACGGAGGGAGAAACACAGCAAGTTAACACAGGAGCATAGGGGTTTGAGGGAGGCTCCAGCTGACAGCCAGCAAGGAAACAGGGGCCGCAGCCCCAGAGCCACGTGAAATGAATTTGAACGCAGATTCTCCGTCAGAGCCTCTAGGTAAAAGCCTGGACCATCAGAGACCTTGATTCTAGCCATATGAGATTCTAAGCCAAAAAGCAAGCCAGAACCACCCATATTTCTGACCTAAAGAACTACTAGATAGTACTTCCCTTAAAAAATATTAAACTGCTATATTTATGATAATTTCTCATCATATTGGTAGAAAACTAAAATTGCAGGCATATTAGGGTTGTGGATTAAATTAATTTTATTTTTTCTTTACCCTTTCAACCATTTCTAATTTTACAATGAGAAAAAATTGTTTTAACTTAGTTAAATAACACTTTTCATTGAGATGAGGTTTAGTATATTTATAAAAACTCCATTACCAAATTGATCGTGATTGTTAACAGGTGAATTTTTCAAATACATTTTTTGCAATTGCTCTTCTCTCTCTGAAATTGGTATAACACTTCAATGTTTGAAGCAAAGTTGTTTTGTAATTTTCTCAATCCATGACCATTATTCTGGTACAGAAAATAACACTCCTGCAGTTATAAAGTAAAAAGATAAACATTTCTTTCTGAATATATTGTTATCCTAATTGTCTTGAGTGTGCCCCTCAGATTTTCTTAGAAGACTAAGTCATAACACTCAGTATTGTAATATCACAACCAAATCAGTGCTAATCAAAGTCTGAGCTGGGAATTGGCACACTTTTAGAGGTACTGACTTCCATCAAAGATAGAATCTTGTTCTTTTCCTGTTCAATATAAAATAATCACAAATGAAAATCCAAGGAATCCTGAAACTTATTATAAAAAGCTTTTGAGTGGGTCACTTTGTTTCTTCAAATCTTATTTCCTGGCATACCTTCAGAATTAGCTTTCTTTTTTAATGTAATTTTGCAAATAGCATATGGTAAAATCTTAGGACAAAAAAGATGAGATCCCATCATTAGAAAGGAGGAATACATTATGATATTATGTAATTTTTTCTTATTAATTAAAATCAACAGGACTACCAGGGTAGAAAACCTTACACTGTAATTGATGAATTGCTTGAAGCTTAGTGTGGATAAGTCTGAGAATTAAAAACAGCAGGGATACCGTGTCATAGGGAACCCCACGCTTTTGTGAGTTTTACCTTCAGGATTCCTACCAGGTTCTCACAGAAAAGACTGTAGAAAAATCCTCTGCTGATTCAAGAAGAGAGAGGGGAAAAGGAGTCATGTTGAAATACTGTATCCCCAGAGAATTCTCTTCTTAACAGGGACTGCCCTGAATAGAAACTATTCTGCCAGATCCTAACTGACCCGAGGCAAGGGAAATACCCAACACAAGCTTCCTCTTGCCTTCCTGTCCCATGTAAAGGAGGGAAGAAAAACTGAAAATCTTGATACTCATTTGTGCAATTTACAGTTCAGAGACATAGATTCACTGAAAGACAGATCTAATCACAGGACTAGAGAGTTCTTCCCCTTCCCCCACACCTTACCACCACATCAATGAGGCTACCTTACAATGGGGGAAATAAATCAAGGACACCAGAGAAAACTGTAGCCTTTGACACTCTGACACTGATAGCTATAGCAAGCAGTGTAGTGTTATTTGAAAGAGGACTTGGAATAGTTGTAAATCTGTACTGCAAACTCAAAAGCAACTGTAGCCACTTAAAAAAGGTTTAAAGCCAGAGAAGGCAGATAAAGAGTGGAAGACAAAGAAGAAAAAAAAAAAAAAAGCAAGGACAAGAAATAGAAACAGTAACAATAGATATTAATACAAGTATATCAATAATCACTTTAGTTTTCCAACTTTATTGAGGTATCATTAACAGGTAGGAGCCAGGGCAGAGAGGATGCAGTGTGATGGCAGCAGCAGGGGCAGCAGAAGCATGTTGGTGGAAAAGCACAGCCACATGTTTTAAAACGTAGGAAGGAGGGATACATGGAGAGCATTACCAGCTCCTGACCAGATTGCACAACTAATGGTCCCAGCACCAGGGAAAATCAAGCCTCATTGCTTCTGACTGTGCAAACCAGTGGGTGTTGGGGTAGAGGAAGAAACTGCCAGTCTCCCAGAAGAGTCAGCTAATTTAAAAGGCCCCCATGTCCTAGAATGTCCGCAGACCCACCCACTCTGGGAACCACAGCAAGGGCAACAGCTAGAGAGGTGCCAGTCCCATATGGAAATGGGATAAGTGCATGGAAAACGGGCGAGTGCTGAACAAGTGGCATTTTTCCCTCTCAGACCCCTCCCCCTGACACAGTGCCACAACATGGTGAAACAAGTCGCCCTGTTGTGATGAATACCTAAGGCTCCATCTCTTACAATGTAACAGCTGCAAGAGCTCTACCTAAGACACAGAGGCAAACAAACACAGGAGCCTGTCAAAATGAGGAGACAGAGAAGTATGGCCCTAAAGAAGGAACCGATCAAGGTTCCAGTGGGAGAACTAAGCGATGAGGAGATAGCCAACCTCACAGATGAGGAGATAGCTAACTTAACAGATGCAGGGTTCAAAATACTGGTGATAAAGATGCTCACAGACTTGACAGATATGCTCAAGTATGGCAAATGCATAAGAGAAGAAGTGAAGGCTATGCTAAATGAAACAAAGAAAAATCCACACAAAACCAGTGGTGAAGGAAAGGAAACTGAGGTTCAAATCAATGATTTGGAACATAAGGAAGAAAAAAACAGTCATCTAGTACAGAATGAGGAAACAAGAATTGAAAAAAATGAGGAGAGGCTTAGGAACCTCTAGGACAACTTTAAACATGACAACATCTGAACCACAGGGGTGCCAGGAGAAGAGGAAGAGCAAGAAATTGAACACTTATGTGAGAAAATAATGAGGGAAAACTCCCCAAATTTGGTGAAGGAAATAGACATACTAGTCCAGGAGGCACAGAGAGTCTCAAACAATCTAGACCCAAGGAGGCCCACACCAAGACACATCATAATTAAAATGCCAAAGCTTCAAGATAAAGAGAGAATCTTAAGAGTGGCAAGAGAAAAGCAGAGAGTTACCTACAAAGAGGTGCCTATAAGACTATCAGCTGATTTCTCTAAAGAAACTTGGCAGGCAGGAAGGAACTGGCAAGAAGTATTAAATGTGATGAAAAGCAAGGACCCACAACTAAGATTACTCTATCCAGCAAAGCTATCATTTACAATGGAATGGCAGATGAAGTGCTTCCACGAGAAGGTAAAGCTAAAGGAGTTCATCATCACCAAGCCATTATTATATGAAATGTCAAAGGGACTTACTTAAGAAAGAGAAGATCAAAACTATGAACATTAATATGACAGCAAACTCACAACTATGAACAACTGAATCTAAAAAATAAAAATAAAATCCGACTAAGCAAACCAGAATAGGAACGAAACCATAGGTATGGAGGTCATTTGGAAGTTTATCAGCTTAGAGGAGGAAGGGGGAGAAATGGAGCACTGGTGCAGGGATTAAGAATCATAATTGGTTGGTGCAAAATAGACAGGGGAAAGTTAAGAATAATATAGGAAAGGGTGAAGCCAAGGAACTTATATGCATGCCCCATGGACATGAACTAAAGGGGGTGGGACTGCTGGAGGGAAGGGGGATACTGGGCAGAGGGGAGCAAAGGGGGAAAAATTCTGATACTGTAACAACATAATCAATAAAATATACTTATTTTAAAAAGGTGATCCTGTCAATAATTATTTTAAATATCAATGGTCTAAATATATCAATTAAAAAACAAAGACTGTTAGAGTGAAAAGTAATGTCTCAACTATATATTTTCTAAAAGAAATACATTTTAAATCTACAGAGACAGATAGATTAAAAGTAGATATAACATTCTAATACCGATTAAAGAAAGCTAGAGTTGCTATATTAATTTCAGACAAACCTGACTTCAGAGGAGGGGAAATTATCAGAGATAAAGAGGGCACTGCATAATGATAAAAGGATTAAGTTTTCTAGAAGACATAACTAAATTTAATGTGTATGCAGCTAACAAAAGTGCATACACATTAAAATTTGCACCAGAGTATTAAAAAAAAAAGAGTATAAAAATATCTGAGGCAATAACTGATAAAACTTTAAGGATAAATTGATAAATATACTGTAATAGTCAAATATTTAAATTGTCCTCTATCGGTAATTGATAAAACCAGCAGGTAGAAAATCAGTCAGGACATAATTGAACTAAACAGCACTATTAACCAACTGGATCTACTTTACATCTGTAGAATTCTTCATCCAACAACAACAGAATACATATTCTCCCGAAGTTCACATAAAATAGTCAACAAGATAGACAACATTTGGGGCCAGAAAAAAATTTAATTATTTTTTTTATTTAAAAGAATATAAATCAAAGTATGCTTTCGGATCACAATGGAATTAATTAATAAATCGATAACAAAAAATACATAGAAAACTCCCAAATACTTGGACAGCAAATAACACATGGGTCAAAGAAAAAATCTCAAGAGAAAGTTAAAAATATTTTGGATGAAATAAAAATAAAAATCCAACTTTTCAAAATTTGTTGGATTCAGCAAAACCAGTGCTTAGGGAGTATTGAATGCATATACAGTAGTCCCTCTCTATATCGCGGTTCACTTATCATGGCCTCACTGTATCGTGGGATTTAAAAAAATATTATATTTAATCATTTATTGCAGATTTTTTCCTATATTATGGGATTTTGTGGTACTGTATATGTATGTTATTAAAGTTACATAGGTTTAAGAGTGTAGAATATGTTTAAGAACATAAGTAGTGTTTATAAAAGTGTAGAAAATGTTAATAAGGAAGTGGGAAAGGTTAATAAGGGACTTGGAATGGTTTATAAGTGTGTGGGAAGGGTTTATAAAGCCTTAAAATACAGTATATGTAAATACTAAAATAAATGTAAGGTTCCTACTTCGTGGATTTTCACCTATCGCAGGGGTGTCTAGGATGTAATACCTGCGATAAGTGAGGGAATCCTGTATTAAAAAAGAAGAAAATGGGCCTGGCTTCTGTGGCTCAGTGGATTGAGCATCAGCCTGAGAACCAATTGTTGCTGGTTCGATTCCCAGTCAGGGCACGTGACTAGGTTGCACGCCAAGTCCCCAGTTGGGGACACGTGAAAGGCAACCGCACATTGATGTTTCTCTCCCTCTCTTTCTCCTTCCCTCTCTCTCTAAAAACAGACAAATAAAACAAAAATGACAAGTTTACAGTATTAAAAAATATATATCTTAAAAAGCACATACAGATTTCAAGCATGTAACTCTATAGACTTTAAAAAAAAAAGAAGAAAATGTAAAATCAATAGTCTGTTTCCATCTGATAAAACTAGAAAAAGAAGAGCAACTTATATTCAAAGTAAGCGGAAGAAAAGAGACAATTAAAAATTAATGAGAAATCAATGAGATTGACAACTGGCAACCAATAGAAAAAATCAATTAAATGCAAAACTGATTCTTTTGAAAGATCAATAAAGTTGCTAAATCTTTAAGAAAGAGTTAATACAGATAATTAATATCATAAATGAAAGAATGGCCATCACTACTTACTCTATGGATATTAAAATAATAATAAAAGAGCACAATGAGTAAAGCTATGGTCATAATTTTGAAAACATAGATGAAATTAATTAATTTCTTAACAGGCACAATCTACCAAAGCTCACACAAAGAGAACTAATCTAATTAGGTCTACATATATTAAATAAATTAAAATAATTAATAGTATTCTAAAGCAGAAAACACCAGCCCAGATGTATTAAATGATTAATTTTACCAAATATTTAAGGAAGAAATACCAATTTAAAAAAATCAAATCACTACAACCTTCTCCAAAATGCAGAAGGAGAAGGAGTATCAACTCATTTACTCTGGTCCAGAATTACCCTAAGACCAAAACCAAAAACATTACAAGAAATGAAAACCACAGACCAATATATCTAAAGGACAGAAATGCAAAGATCCTCAACAAAATATTAGCAACTCAAATAGACAATGTATTAAAAAATTACTTACTATAACCAAGTGATATTTATTCCAGATATGCATGATTGGTTCAACAATTCAAAATTAATTAATGAATCAATTACATCAACATGCTATAGAATTTTTTAAAGAAAGATTTTATGAGCAGGTGCAGAAAAAACATTTGACAAAATGTAACACTTGCCCATGATGGAAATTTTCAGCTGACTAGGTATAGAGTGAAACTTTCTCACACTGTCAAGGAACATCTACAAAAATCTTACAGCAACTATCATATTTAATGGTAGCAAACTAGTCGCTTTCCTGCTAAGATCAGGAATACATACAATAAGGGTGTCTGCTTTCACCACTCCTACTCAATGATGTACTAGAAGTCCTAGCTAATGCAATGAGGCTAGAAAATAAAATAAAATGTGAACATATGAGGAAGGAAGGAACAAATCTCTCTTTATTTATATGTGTCATGACTGTCTATAAATAAATAGAAAAAAAATCAATACAAAACTTCCTGGTACTAATAAGTGATCGTGGCAAAGTTGTAGGATACAAGGATCATATATGAAAGATAATTTATTTCTTATATATCAGCAATTAATAATTAAAATTTTAATTAAAACCACAGTACTATTTATATTACCACCATAAAAACTTAAAAGAAACTTGTATGTGGGTGTTAATTGTTCCAACAGCATTTGTTTAAAAGGCTGTGTTTCTCTAGTGAATTGCTTTTTCTCTTTGTCTAAGGTCAGTTGACTATATTTTTATGTGTCTGTTTCAGGGCTCTCATGTCTGTTTCTTGGTCTATTTACTTGTTATTTTCCAAAACTACATATACTGTCTTGATTACTATAGCTTTATAGTGAATTCTGATGTCAGGCAGTGTCATGTTAATCCACAATCACATTCCTTGGTGTTTACCCACATGAGTTGGAAACTTGTCCACACAGAAATTCATACATGCATGTTTATAGCAGCTTCATTTATAACTACCAAAATGTAGAAGCAACCAAGATGCTCCTCAGTAGGTGAAAGAGTAAACAAACTGTGGTACATCCGTATAATAAGATATTATTCAGTGCTAAATAGGGGTGAGCACTCAAGCCATGACAACACATGGAAGAAACTTAAATGTATATTACTAAGTGAAAATAGCTAATGCAAAAAGGCTACATACTATACCATTCCAATTGTAAGATATTCTGGAAAAGACAAAGCTATGTAGTAAAAAGATCAGTGGTTGCCAGGGCTTCAGAGGGAGAGAGGGTGGGACGAATAGATGGAGCAAAGCAATTATTTAGGACAGGGAAACTATTCTATATCATTGGATGTACATCATTATATAAAATACATTTCTAAAAACCTATAGAATGTGCCACACACAAAAAAATGAACCCTAATATGAACTGTAGAATTTAACAATAGTTAACAATGATGTTTATTAATTGTTACAGATTACCACATTAATGCAAGATAATGATATGGGAAACTGGTAGGTGGAAAGGAATTATATGGGAACTTTATGTACTGCCAACTAATTTTTTCTGTAAACCAAAATATGCTAAAAAATAAAGCATATTAATTTTTTTCAAAAATGAGAAATAAAGAGGGACATGTCATGTCCTTTCAAATACACCATTTGTATGAGATCCAGTTCTAGGTCCAAAGAGAAATATAGCAATTGTTCTGCCTTAAGTTGTACATAATTTATTTTATCTAGTTATTCAATGTGAACTAATTCTAAATAGAAAACCAGTTATTTTAAACCAAGTTCAAACGAATAATAAATAAACATGTTATAAAAAAGTAATCTCATATGGCTCTTTTTCAGAAACAACTGTTATAGGATTAACTTCTGGTTTCTCTCAAGTTCAGGCTTGAACATCAAATCTTCACTTTCAAAGATGAGACTGTGAGTGATCCTGAAGAGAAAAGTACTGAAGTAGAAGCTACAGGAAATGTGGAGGCTGGAATTTCTGCTGGACTACAATTAGAGTTTATCATATACTGCCTCTTAGATATTTGCCATTCTATAAAACAAAGTTTAAGTAATATTCAAAGACAACCAGTTTTCAGGCATTTGCCTGTGTGACTACAAATGATGAAAATATTTCTGAAGCAGACAACAATCTTACCACTGTATGAAGTGATTTGAATGAAAAACAAGGATAAACTATTTTTCATTTGAATTAGCTAGTTAAATACTACTTATTCTGCCCTGATCACTCATCTTCCTGATTATGCATCATGTTGGACACCCAAAGGAAGCTAATTTCCATTAATTTTCCTAGAAAAAATGCACCAATTCTTACTTTTATTCCCACTTACCATACTAAGATATAGTAACATAAAAAATAGGAAATTTGCTGAATCAGAGATCAATAATGAACATTCAAATGAGAAATATAACAGCAGACACATTCTACAACATCAGTGTCTGACTTTAGACACAAATTTTTACCAATTTTCGAGAATGCTTGCCATCTTGCTTCTTAACTATCACCCAAGTAATGAGTTTTTAATCTCTTTTTTCCACATGGGAACCCCTGTTGCCCTAGAGTCCCTAAAATTGTTTTGGTTTTGGAGAGGAGTAATAGGCATCTTCCACAGCCAAATGATGTGTTGGCTGACAAGAAGGATGTTACTCGGGTTTATATCAGTGACTCTCCAGTCTCATTCATTCTACTCCCTATGAAAACTGGCCTGTCCATTGTATATCAAGAGGACACAGATACCTAATATTTACTATTTGTTGTTTCCCAGCAACTGTAATTGGGTCTTTGTATACAATTACATTTAATTCTCAAAAGAGTCATATTAGGTAGGCATAGTTTATCACACTTAATTGTGGTAAATGCTTGAGAATTGTGAAAACATCTATCTAAGCTGGAAAATGGTGGAGCCTGGATCTGAATTGAGTTTTTTCTTGTCTTCAAATGTCAAGCTATGTTAACATACATGTACAGATACACACAACTTATAATAATTATAACCAACATATAAGAATATTCACATATAATATAAAAGATGGGTCATTTTCTCACTGTTAGTATATATTTTTACGTATATTTTATTGATTATGTTGCCACAGTTGTCCCATTTTTTTCCCCTTAGCTCCTCTCTGCACAGTAACCCCCTACTCTTCAGCAATCCAACTCCCCTTAGTTCATGTCCATGGGGCATGCATATAAGTTCTTTGGCTTCACCCTTTCCTATATTATTCTTAACTTCCCCCTGTCTATTTTGTACCAACCAATTATGATTCTTAATCCCTGCACCAGTGCCCCATTTCTCCCCCTTCCACCTCTCAGCTGATAACCTTCCAAATGACCCCCATACCTATGATTTTGTTCCTATTCTGGTTTGCTTAGTCAGATTTTATTTTTTAGATTCAGTTGTTCATAGTTGTGAGTTTGCTGTCATTTTAATGTTCATAATTTTGATCTTCTCTTTCTTAAGTCCCTTTGACATTTCATATAATAATGGCTTGGTGATGATGAACTCCTTTAGCTTTACCTTCTCATGGAAGCACTTCATCTGCCATTCCATTGTAAATGATAGCTTTGCTGGATAGAGTAATCTTAGTTGTGGGTCCTTGCTTTTCATCACATTTAATACTTCTTGCCAGTTCCTTCCTGCCTGCCAAGTTTCTTTAGAGAAATCAGCTGATAGTCTTATAGGCACCTCTTTGTAGGTAACTCTCTGCTTTTCTCTTGCCGCTCTTAAGATTCTCTCTTTATCTTGAAGCTTTGGCATTTTAATTATGATGTATCTTGGTGTGGGCCTCCTTGGATCTAGCTTGTTTGAGACTCTCTGTGCCTCCTGGACTAGTATGTCTATTTCCTTCACCAAATTTGGGGAGTTTTCCCTCATTATTTTCTCACATAAGTGTTCAATTTCTTGCTCTTCCTCTTCTCCTGGCACCCCTGTGGTTCAGATGTTGTCATGTTTAAAGTTGTCCCAGAGGTTTCTATGCCTCTCCTCAATTTTTCAATTATTGTTTCCTCATTCTGTACTGGTTGACAGTTCTTTTCTTCCTTATGTTCCAAATCATTGATTTGAACCCCAGTTTCCTTCCCTTAACCATTGTTTTAGTATGGTTTTTCCTTCGTTTCATTTAGCATAAACTTCACTTCTTCCCTTATGTGTTTGCAATACTTAAGCATATCTGTCAAGCCTGTGAGCATCTTTATCACCAGTGTTTTGAACTCAATGTTTGTTAGGTTGGCTATCTGTTCATTATTTATTCTCCCACTGGAATCTTGGTCTGGTCCCTTTTTTAGGCCATACTTCTCTGTCTCCTCATCTTGACAGGCTCCAGTGATTGTTTGCCTCTGTGTAACTCCTGTTACATTGTAAGCGGTGGAGCCTTAGGTATTCATCAGTATGGGCGACCCATTTCACTATGTTGTGGTGCTGTGTGTGGGGGAGGGATCTGAGAGGAAGCAATGCTGCTTGCTCAGTACTTGCCCCTTTTCCAGGTACTTCTCCCACTTCTATAGGGGACTGATGCCTCTCTAGCCATGGCCCTGGCCATAGTTCCTAGACTGGGTAGGTCTGCGAACATTCTAGGACTGTGGGGGCCTTTTAAACAAGCGTACTCTGATGAGAGACCTGCAGTTTCTGCCTCCGCCTCAACCCCCACTGGTTTGTTCAGTCAGAAGCAATGAGGTTTTATTTTCCCCTGTGCTGGGACTGTGAGCTGCGAGGTCTAGTCTGATGCTGGGAGTGCTCTCCAGGTGTCTCTCCCTAGTTTTTAAAATGTGGGACTGTACTTTCTGCCAGTCTGCCGCTGCCACCACTGCTGCCACCACCACACTGCATCCTCTCTGCCCCAGCTCCTCCCCTCCTACCTGTCTGTTTGAATATTTCTTCTTTATTTCTTTGCTTGTTGGACTTTCATGCAGCTTGATTTTCTGGAACTTCTGGTTGTCTCTAGTTTTGAGGTAGTTGTATTCCTTATTAGTTGTGGAGGCAGACCCAGCGTGTCTGTCTAGGCCTCCATCTTGCCTGGAAGTCCCTAACAGTTAGTATATTACATTTGCTCTAAAATTAACACCATTCTCCTGTGATGGTGATGTGATAACAATTTTATTAGTTGATTTCTAGCATTAGTCTTAAGCAAGCATTAAATACAGAACATAATGGCAGAATGGAAACACAAAATCATTACCATAAATCTCACTACAAACCCAGCAAGCCAGAAAAGACAGCAGATTAGAGGAGAAATTTCAAAGAATGAATAGCATACTTTGAACTAGATATTTAATCCTTGGTTAAGAACAAAATGCCTAGAAGATTTGCAGATAATAACTCTCATTTTTAAAAATATATTTTATTGATTATGTTGTTACAGTAGTTCCAATTTTTTTCCCCTTTGCTCCCCTCTGCCCAGTACCCCCCCCCTTTCCTCCAGCAATCCCATTCCACTTAGTTTATGTCCACAGGTCATGCATATAAGTTCTTTGGCTTCACCCTTTCCTATATTATTCTTAACTTTCTTCCATCTATTTTGTACCATCCGATTATGTTTCTTCATCCCTGCACCAAAACCCCATTTCTCTCCTCCCCTCTCCCAGCTGATAACCCTCCAAATGATCCCCAACCTATGATTCTGTTCCTATTCTGGTTTGCTTAGTTGGATTTTGTTCTTATTTTTTAGATTCAGTTGCTGATAGTTGTGAGTTTGTTGTCATTTTAGTGTTCATAGTTTTGGTGTTCTTTTTCTTAAGTGAGTCCCTTTGACATTTCATATAATAATGGCTTGGTGATGATGAACTCCTTCAGCTTTACCTTGTCTGGGAAGCACTTCATCTGCCCTTCCATTCCAAATGATAGCTTTGCTGGATGGAGTAATTCTGGTTGCAAGTTGCCTTTCATCACATTGAGTACTGCTTGCCAGTCCCTTCCTGCCTGCAAACTGTCCTCTTGAGAAATCAGCTGATAGTCCTCTAGGCACCCTCCTGTATGCAACTCTCCACTTCTCTCTTGCTGCCCCCAGGACTCTCTCTTTATATTTCACCTCTGGGATCTCAATCATCATGCACCTTGGAGTGGTCCCCTCTGGATCCAGCTCGCCTGGGACCCTCCGTGCCTCCCAGACCTGTATGTCCATCTCCTTAGCAAAGTTTAGGAAGTTTCCCTCATTTTTTTCAATTCTTGCTTCCTCATTCTGCACTGATTGACTGTTTTTTCCTTCCCATGTTCCAAATCATTTATTTGAACCCGGGTTTCCTTCCCTTCACCATTGGTTTTGTGTGGATTTTCCTTTGTTTCACTTAGCATAGCCTTCACTTCTCTTATGCATTTGCCATACTCAAGCATATCTGTCAAGCCTGTGAGCATCTTTATCATGAGTGTTTTGAATTCTACATCTGTTAGGTTGTCTATCTCCTCATCTGTTAGGTTGGCTATCTCCTCGTCGCTTATTTCTCCCACTGGAACTTTGATCTTTCCCCCTTTTGGGCCATACTTCTCTGTCTCCTCATTCTGACAGGTTCCTGTGTTTGTTTACCTCCATGTCCCAGGTAGAGCTGTCACTCCTGTTATGTTGTAAGGGGTTGAGCCTTAGGGATTTGTCAATACAGGGCGACCTGTTTCACCACGTTGTGGTGCTGTATGTGAGGGAGGGGTCTGAGAGGGAACAATGCTGCCTACCCAGCACTCGTCTTTTTTCCAGGCACTTCTCCCACTTCTGCACTGGACTGGCACCCCTCTAGCTGCTGCCCTAGCTGTCGTTCCCAGAGTGGGTGGGTCTGCGGATGTTCTAGGACCGTGGGGGCCCTTTAAACATGTGGACTCTGCTGAGAGACCATCAGTTTCTCCCTCTGTCCCAACCCCCACTGGTCTGCACCATCAGAAGCAATGAGGCTTGATTTTCCCCAGTGCTGGGACCATGAGCTGCTAGGTCCAGTGAGGAGCTGAGAACACTCCCCAGGTGTCCCTCCTAACTTTAAAACATGTGACTGTACTTTCTGCCAGCCTGCCACTGCTGCCACCACCACATCTCATTCTCTCTACCCAGGCTCCGCCCCTCCTACCTGTCTGGATGAGTATTTCTTCTTTATATCTTTGTTTGCTGGACTTCCATGCAGTTTGATTTTATAGAACTTCTGGTTGTTTCTATTGTTGAGGTAGTTGTATTCCTTCTTAGTTGTGGAGGGGGATGCAGTGTGTCTGTCTATACCTCCATCTTGGCCAGATAATACCTCTTACTTTTAAAAATGCATTTGTTACATCAGACAATGGAAAGGAAAGTTAAGGAATTAAGACAAAAAAGAAACAAATACTCTGTTGAATCAACAAATATGACAAGCATGTGTCCAAAGCTCATAATAATGTAGTACAATTGGAATTCCAACAGATTACCAGTAGAGGTGACTGGTATAACTTTTAGAAAAAAATTTGACTAAATGCAGTCAAAGCATATCAGTCTCCAAGCCATTTAATTTAGTACTCTTGTTTTTAAAAATACAAACTCCAACCAAAGAATACTGCCATCACAAAGAAGTACTATGCCAGCAAATGTTCATTTTAACATTTTTGTGATAGCCACAAATTGGAAATCTAATTACTTTCAAATTGAAGACTGAGTAGTAATTATTATATTTATGAACAAACTAAAAATGTATTGATGATATATTGTTAACTAAAGAAATAGGATATAAATTTATTTATAAATTCAAATTTTTATAACTACATAATAAACATAAATAAAAAACTTTAAAATATAGTAAAATAATTGAATTATTTCAACTATGGCAAGGGACTTGTAATTAAATTCCAAAGGTATTATCAATAGAAAAACCCCCGAATCTATGCTGTAAATAAGGATACATGTCATCCACACGCCGATAACTTTAAGAAGTTTATACCAGATTCTGTGCAAACACTAAGATGGTTTTCCTCAGAGGACACCTGCACATCACATTTTTCAAAGAATTGGAAATTAAGAATGTGTAGACAGAATTTATAGATTCTAAATGGGATAGCACTGGGCTATTAAAGGAGTGGATAGGGATTGTCTATTTGTACTAGTGGAAAATCACTTTGTCATTACAGATTGAGGACTCCTGAAGCAGCTGTCCAAGGAGGTCTAGAAGCATGGGCACCCATACCAAACAGATGCTGGCAGATAAAGGGCCTCCTTCTGACATATTAAGCCAACACTGGGACAAGGTATCAGGAAAGTGATAAGACATGTTCATGGTAGGTATAGAGAGAGGGTGTTTTACCCAACTGTAAAATAGGTTTGAGAAACTTGATTTTACCTCAATCGTTTTATCAAATGCAGGGAGCAAAAAAGAAGTAAAATTCCCCTACAGCAGACACAGCACTAGTTTATACTGAACTGTTAATAAGAGCCTATGGGACAGTTATCTACTTACTATTGGATATGGGGCTTCTCACAGGATCCACATGGACAGTGAGACATAAGAAGAGACTTTTGGGGTAAAATATATGCCAGATTCCCCTCCTCTCTTCCAACAGGAGGTGACAGAAATAAAATAACAGGGGGCATAAGTAAAGATTATAAAATATACAAGTGTTTAATGCTAGAATTTCAAAAGCCTTGAGGATTTTTTTTTTCTGAAAGTTTGAAAGTCTTTTTGGCTCTGGAATTTTACATTTATTGCCCTTGTAACTGAATTACAAACTCAAACCACAATTTATCCCCTAATGTATTTTAAAAGACACACAGACTTGCCATTCTAAAAGACAGAGGTATGACTAAACTTCCAATTTCCCCAATGTGTTTCTCTTTCCTCCCACATCCATCATATTTTTCCCAAACTTGTATTTTATTTTAATGAATTCCAACCTAAGATGAAAATGTCAGTATACATGTATTTTACTTTCAGACACTCAGTATTCACAAAATTATAGTTTAATATTTACTTTTTGTACTTTTAAAATGTGAAGCACATATATCTTATTCATACACAAAATTCTATTTTAGTTCATTTCTGTTTCTTTATCATCTTTCTAAGGCTTAACTTTATACTTACATGAGACAATATTTTTTCTCTCACTTGACACAGTGTGATCCTTCACTGTTAAAAATGAGAAAAATCAGGTTGCTTACCTCTTAATTTTATTTTTACTCTCAGCATCTCCATATCCTGATTTTTAAAATTTTATTATTAATTTAATATCATTATGATTTACTTATTCTTCTCTAACTATAATTCCTAAGAACATTTAGCTTTAAGTCCTACATTTAAAAGAAATTAATAGATAACATCATTCTTTATATCTTTACTTTCCATTGTGTATCTTGTTTGGCTAGATTTGATTTTTACATTCCTTTTTCTGAAAACACATGTCTATTGTCTTTGTGCCTAATGTACTTCATACTTGGTTTGCACTGTAACTCACTGTCAAGATGACAATTAAATCACTCAGCCTCTCTCTTCAAAATTTCAGCAGCTCCCTGGTCTCCTCCCTGCTCATGACTTTGTTGCAGCCATCACTGAGAAAAACTCATCTTTCCATCGTCAGTTCCACTACCTTACATGCATTTCTAACTATTGACTTTAGTTTTCATACTATTAAAATGAAAGAATATGTGTGCTCCTTCTAAAGCCCAAATGTTCCCTTTTGTTCTCTCGTATGCTACCTTTATACATGTCTGTCATATCTCCTCCTCCAACCATTATCCCATTTCTCAATTGTCCTAAAATATTCCTCAACTAATTTGAATATATCCTCTGCTATATTACTACCCTTTGGTTTTCTCTTTACCATTTCTAACTGGACTTTCATACTCACCACTGCATTACACTAGCTCTTATCAAAGCTACCAAACAATATTTTGCCAAAGCAAATGGTCATCTATCTGTACTCATCTTAACTTTCCATCCATCCATCCGTTCATGTTGAAACCATCTTCTCTTGGTTTCTGTGACAATACATTTGACTGTTTCTCTTCCCACTTGATCAGCCATACCATCTCTGACTCTGTGACAGGCTTATCTTCTCTACTAACCTTCCAAATGTTGCGTGCCCAAGAAATATGGGCTATTTGAAATACCAAAGAATTTAGAGGAAACTTTCACTTCCAAAGGCATAACTGTGTAACACATATTGCCCATTTCCCATTTGTGTTTATCTGTTTTCCTTTTCTATGAACTCTCCTTCATGCATAAAATTCAGGCATAATTCCACAAAATTGCCTTTCATTAAACCTAGTTTAATTTCTCACCTATAGAAATCTACATCAAAAAAAAAAAAAAAAAAGAAATATACATCCATATTCTCCCAAAAGAACTGCATAGATTTGTTTATATAAAAGAGAACTAACCTGGATGTCTGCTAGCTATCTTACTGCAGGACAATTTTTAAAATAAGATATTTAATTTTTGGTAAAGTTTCAAAATAATATACATTGCCATGTGGCTCAGGCCTGTGTGTAACAATGAATTTATATTATTTCCAATCTAATGACATAGACCAGGGTACTAACACAGTGTGGTTCTTGCAGATTCATCTGCAAGCTAGAAAGATCACAAATCACACCTCATCAAAGGTAAATATAAAGTGGATTGCAAGGTTATTGTCATAGATTAAATCAAATACCTTTTAAAAGTGCACGAGAATAGAGATAATTAAATAAAAATAGTTTAGTAGTAAAGTACATGAAATAGCTGACAAAAGTTATAAAGAAACCTGCCTACACTTCTAACTCACCCAGAAGCCCAAACCTATATTTACATATTCTTGGTTGTATAAATACATAGATATTTTATAGGTATATGTATTTTATAAATACTTTATGGATATATGCTATCAATGCAAACATTATTATTTTTCCCCCATCTAGCTCCCAGTAGCACCATTTCCACACTTGGCAATGGGTGCCAATAACACCAGTCTCTCTCTACTTTCAACTACTGAAAGTATTTGAGTCATCTCTAGCTTCTCCACTTTTCTCTACACTCAAGCAGTCATCAAGTACTTCTACTTATTGCTATAAAATTGCTCTCAAAGTTTATGTCACCATCACTTGTGTTTCTCTGGCTTTCCTCTTGCTGTACTCATCTCATTTGTTGGTACTTTTTCTTTTGCCCACATCTTAAACAGAGGCTTTCCTTGGGCCTTTCCCTGGGATCTTCTTTGTTCACTGCTCATTGTCTCTTTGGACAACTTCATTTATTCTCACGGTATTCAATATTCACTGACACTTAAAATGGCATCAGTAGGGCAGATTATACATCCTGTTGGCTATCTCCTTTCAGCAGCTCAAATTCAACAGAAACCACAGAAAACACCTTATCTTTCCCACCAAACCTGCACTTCTCAGTGTCCGGGATGGAAACAGCACTCAGCCAGTGGCAAAAATTAGACATATCTGTATGTTGCCGCTGCCCTTTTCCTTTTTCAGCTCCTGCATCTAATTGATAATGAAAGTCAACTGACTCTATGGAATACCTAGCTCATAAACCCAGCCTATCCTTTACTCTCTGTCATCATTTCCTGTCTCTCATCATCTCACTCACTTGGTAGCTGTTTATGATTTTCACTCTGATACCTCTAAGCCTTAAAGGGCAGGAAGACAGGTTGGGTAAGCAAGAAATGGTGGCGGGCCCTGTACTTAGAAGCTACTGCCAAGAGATTTTCAAAGCTGACTCATTCTTCTATAGGAATTTTCCAGAGTCCTTTGGATGTATCCTGACTGGGCCCTCTATTTTCTTTTTCATGATATGGAAGGGCCTCATCTGCAGCTGTCTCTCACAACCTCACTGAAACTCTTAACACTTTACGTGTGTTTATCTCTCAATATTTTACTGCTGAGATCCTCTCAGCCTAGTATCCTGTGTCTTGAAGAGGATTTCTTTGAAAATGATCCTGGCTGATAAGTTCACCCTGAGTTTTATTCCTGGCATGGGATTTGAGCTATTATCAGCTGTAATTGCATGAAGTGCCTTTCCCATTTGCAATCAGCCCTGTATCCTAGTGTCAGGGTCTGCTTTGGCTGTCTCAAGAGTAAGACAGACAAAATTCCCTATTGCCCCTAACCACGAAGGACAAATGTCTTGTGAGGACAATCTGAGAGTGGTTCTGTTAAAGCCCCTCTTTCTGGTCTTAAAGAGAAGAGATGGGCAACTTCTTACACAATAGCATAACATTCTCATATATAAAACTATAAACCACCTCCCTAAAAGCTAACCTCCATTCTCTTTAAATGATAGAAATATGAAAGAGGTTTGAGGGAAAGTTCATTAGCTCCTCTAAAAGTTTGCATTTGCTCTAACACATCACTTTGAGATTGTTAATAATCATAAACTTAAATTTACCTTATTTTCATATCAGCATCATGTATAGCAAAACCCCTCTTAAATCTAACCTCTTTCCATCACTCCTCCCTCACATGCAAACTTACTCACACAGACAAGTGCACACATATATACTTCCAGCTGTTTCTTCAGGGTTGGTTAAGATTTGAGGAAGATCCCTCTCACCTCTTTAAATTAAGATTCTAAACCCAAATGCTGTAAATTAGTTTTATTATGACCCATATGGTAGGATGGGAGAAAGGGAGAAAATCATTCACAGAAACAAAGCCAAAAGTTTTGAAAGATGATACTGTGCTGTTGTAAGAAAAAGCCAGTTAAGGTACAAATGCCAAAGTGTGTATTATAAACTCATCAACAAGTAAAGACACTACAAAGTCTTCCTCAGGCTTCAGAGGCAGATAACTGGAGGTAGGAAAAGAGACATAGAAACAAAGAAGTTTGAAATCATTTAATATATTTTTATGTTGATTTTTGCTGTCCCTTCCCTTGAAGCATTGCCATTGCCATCTCAAAGTGAGACACACAGTCAAGTTTACACTGCAATAAACTGGCACCCTTCTCTGTCATACAGACCCAGTAAGGATATGTTTATGGGGAAGGGCATGGAAGAGCATATGTAGCCTGGGTTTTTTCAATAGATTAAAATCAAACCTCTATTTTTTTCTTTGTTCTGTATGACCTGTAGTTGAATAAGCTGTCCAATTCATATCTCCTCAGGGACTGCTGAATGCATATGCCCCAGGGATAGGAATTTTCCTCAATCTAAGACTCCTGACCAAAATGAGCCCAGCCAGCAAGCAGCAGCCAAACTTTCCCCTCCCACGCTGACAGATAGGGAGTGGCAACTCTACAGACAATGAAGCTACCGAAAGACTCTGCATCACCTAAATCCTCATCCTTCTGCTCATTATTACCTGCTATGATACAACTGCCAATCATGAAAATCCCCAAAAGAAGGATCCAAACATTTCCAATTTTACTCTGATTCAACTTCTTCAGTTTCAAGCACTAGGTGGAGGATGGCAGGCATTTAGTGTGTGTGGCTCCTGAAGTTGCTGCAGGGTCTTAGCATCTTACTGACTAAATGGGAGTCTCTGGGAAGTAGCAGAATCCTTTTGAAGCAAACATGTTTAGTATAATCAAGCATAAGAACCCAGGGAAGCCACAGATATTTAAACATAAAGATAATTTGAATACCAGTCATTCACTCATTCATCCATTTATGTTACTTATTAAGTACTTAAGTCAGATTCTGGCCAATTCTACAATTAATTAGGCAGTGGAAGTAATAAGTAGGGCACAGTGGCCCCAGGCTATATTAATTGTAGCATATCATGTTTAAGAAATTCTTTAAGAACCTCAGCCTCTCTGTAGTAATTCTGCTATACATAAGAGATCTATTCCATGAATCAGTTATCTGAGTTTGAAGCTTTCTTTATAAGAGGAAATTTTTGTTTTGTTCCTCTATATCAAGTAGGCTTAACCTCTGAAGTCATGAGAAATAAATTGAGTGTCTCTTTCATATAATTGTTCTATTACCAAAGGCATCAAATTTAGACTTTTGATGATGAATGCTGACCTTACATCATGGTGGCATCCAAAGGCCCATTATCAAGCAGACTGTATAACAGCAGATGGAGCCAGAAAGTAAGCATATACATGGGTCCAAGAACATTTTGAGAACCATGTGTAAAAAATTAAAACCATTTTTATAAGATCCAGAAATTGAGAAAGAGGTTATAAATATGATCCAGCCACCTAGCTAGATATAGGAAAGACATGGAAGACATAGAAGCAAATAAAATATTTGAAAAAAATTTGTGTGTGTATTCCTTAAACTGGATCTGTCCATATTTTGTGTCTCAACTGGTTTAGATGACAGAGTCATAGACAGTGGAAGAGAGAGAGAGAGAGAGATTCAAGACATGTCCCTAAAGAAAAAGAAAAGGAAAGAAAGCAGACATAAAGCAGTAAATACTTCCTTTAATAGTTCTTAGACAAGCAACAGAAAACCCACCCTTGGGAACTATGAATGCACTAGGATAAAATTATGTGGCCAATATTATGCTGAACTGAAAGGCATTTCCAAGAGTTAGCAAGTATTCTGTTCACCAGAAAGTACAGCAAATCATGTATTTTTGAAGAGTTTCCTCTCTTTTCAAAGCCAATGAGCAGTGATTTTCAAATTTGTTCATCTCATGACACACATAAACTAATTACTAAAAATATATATACCAAAAATATATACTTTTTACTGTCTGATGAAAATAGATATAATTTTGATTCAATCACACAGGGCAACTATTGTTGTGTTGGATTTTTTCACTTTAAAAAATTTTTTTGACAATTTAAGGGAAAAGAGGTCAGTGTTCTTGACTTAAAGTCAGGTTTTGCATGTTTTAAAAATTCTCAAAGCACACCAGTGTGCCTGGAACAGCACAACAGTTGAAAATCGCTGCCATAGAGTAAGAGCTTTTTGTAGCTATTGTAGAGCATGTCTACAAATTATCTTTAATAATATTTCTGATGTGTGTATTAATTCATTATGAATTCAAAATATGATGATAACTAGTGATAGACATATAATAAATTACTGCCCACTAACTGATCTTTACAGTGTTTTGAAAATATGGTGAAAGTGCTCTACAAACTCTCTCCCATTCTTGAACCCTGTTCATATTGTTGTCTATAATTTTATCTAATTTCTCCTTTATATATCCAAATCTTACCTTTCTGAAACAGGTAGTATTTTTAAAACCCTCCAGTTGCCCTGGTGGGAATACACAATCTTGATAAAAAAAAATGTGTAGTTGTTTAACAAGATTATTCCTGACCTATTTCTACTTTATTATGCATCTCTGATATGGACATTGCCTATCTTCTTGTCTCAAAAACTTGTGAAAGATGTCTTTCTTTGCAACCTTGAGTTTTGTTTTTTTTTATATTTTATTTGTTTATTTTTAGAGAGAGGTGAAGAGAGGAAGAAAAAGATGGAGAAAAACATCAATATGTGGTTGCCTTTCTTGTGCCCCCAACTTGGGACCTGACCCGCAACCCAGGCATGTGCTCTGACTGGGAATAAAACAGGTGATCCTTTGGTTCGCAGGCCAGTGCTCAATCCACTGAGCCAAACCAGCCAGAGCCATAATCTTTAATTTTGATGAATCAGTTGCTGGATTTGCTCTCTATTCTCTGCATTCCAAAGGTCTATGACTAAAACTTTGCCTTCCAGCTCTCCTTTATAGAGGAAGATCTGATCTGACATGGGAAACCTTAGTATGCACAATTGAATTGGGTTTTATTATTTTACCCTCCGTATAAGTCCTAAAAAGATTAAGTATTGGGTGTTACCAAAACTTTAAGACTAAGCTCAAATCTTCTTAACCTTTTGCTCTTATTCATCACACTCAATTCTAGCCTGTGTTTTATTATCACCTCATGGTCAGGAACTATGATATTTCTGGTCACAAATATATTCTACACCACTGGACACAGAACTTGAGCAGACAACACATAAAATCAGACTGCTATTAGTAATTATGTATTCTTGTAACAGAGATTATATCCAAGACAGATTTTGAACTATCTATGGAATACATAAATAGTTAATGAAAATGACTTTGATTACATACCCACATTTCCAAAGACAATTCTTTCTGCCGTGTTTTAAGAAGACTGAGCCAATCTTTAATGCACCAAATAGTCTTCAAACTGCTATGCCTAAATTTTATGTACCTCATATACAATTTTAACTTAAAATTATTTTACGTCTCTTAGTAAAAGAGGAAATAATATAAAATGTAATATATTCATCTGTGCACATCAGACTTGCAAAGAGAGGAAGGACAGCATCAAGATACAGAGCTCATCTGCCCCTTTTCTAGCCACCAGTGCCATGTACAGTCCCCAAAGGGTATCCCCCAACACCATCTCACAGAAGCTCCCTGCATCAGCCTCACTCTCAGCTATGTCACTCTCAGCAGGCTCAGGAGTCAACTGTCCCTAACCCAGTCTGAACTGGGTGCCATTTTTCAGTGTTCTCACATTGGATTAAGCAACCTTATCATACTGTAGTCTTTGTTACTCACTTGTCTCCCACCAGGCATCCAGGAAAAAATAGGATGATGTTGAGGGTGTGCTGGAGGGAAAGCTTCTGGGGTCTGATACAGGACAGACCTGGGTTTGCATCCTGCCTCCTCCATTTGCTCATTGGAAACTTTCAGGCAGCCACCCAGACTATCTGAGTTTCCTTTTCCTTATTTGTAAAATAAGTATCATCGTATTCATCTCATAGGATTTTTGAGAGTATTAAGTTATACAAAAATGATTGCATGTATTAATGATGTTAGGTACATAGTAAATTTTCACTCCCTGCATTAAATTCCACAGTGGAAGTTTTAACCAATGATCTACTTAGAATTTCTAGATATGACTATACTTTCCTCTATGCTACTCACTTTAGCAAGTCATAAAGATGTGCCTAAATCTGTGCTTTCCAATGTGGTAGCCACTAACCATGTGTGCTTTTGATACAGTTCAAATGTGGCTAGTCCAAACTGTGAGTACTCTCAGTGTGAAATGTATAATGGATTTTGAAGACTTGGTAAAAACAAAAGAATACAAAATACATCAAAAATATTTTTTTATTACTGAGTACATGTAAACATGATAATATTTAAGATATATTGTATTAAGTGAAGTATATAATTAAAATAATATTTTTTTTTAAAAATCCAAAGCCCAGCTATTGGATAGAGAGTTCCTGGACTTCCATTCTAGCTTCAACATATCATCCACTATATAACTTACAATATTACATTTCAGTTTTCTCTTCTGTAATATGGGATTAAATAGCATATAGCTCAGAGGGAAGTGAAAGTTAAATAAACTAATGCATTCAAAGAAATTAGCATAATAGTTATCTATTTTTGTGGTTGTAAGTACTAAAAACAATAGTATTATGTATGAGAAATATTAACTAATCAATAATAGAAGAATGTACATACACATGTACTAGATATAACTAATAATTCAGATTTAAATTTTTGAAGATTTTATTCATTCATTTTTAAAGAGATGTGGAAGGAAAGAAAAAGAAAGGGCAATGAACAGCATGTGAGACAGAAACATCGATCATTTGCCTTTTGTATGTGCCCCAGGCGGGGACCAAGCTTGCAATCCAGGCATGTGCCCTGACCCTGAAATCAAACTGGTGACCTTTTACTCTGTGGGATGATGTCCAACCAACTACGACAGATCAAACTTTTAATGGTAAACTTTTTTTTGAGAAATCCTTGTACTTATGCCCTGGTAATTATAAAAACTTGTGGAAACAAAGCTGTTTGTACTGAGGATGTATTATGATATTCCTTAGTTTATAGTTCAATATTAAAATTGGCTAGGCTAGACATGGGCTACCATGAATTTAAGCAGAAATGGTGTATTGTATGACTTTTCTTATATGCAGAAAGTTAAAATATAAGCTCATTTCTTACAAATCTAAATTTGTCTTGAAGAAATCATGTATCCCCTTTATATTCTCATTATAGTTTATGGTCATTATTCTAGCAATCCATTGCTTGAGGTTTCCTGGTTGGAAAATCAGTTTGCCAAGAATAATTTTTCCATCCAGCTGTAATTCTTTAAAGCTTCAGAAAACAACCTGAACATAAACCAAATGTGTACTGAGTCTCACATAAAACAAAAGCCATTTCTGGAATGAAAATCACCTATTGAAAAAAGCTTTAAAATTTCTATTTTAAAAATACTATTTTAAGGATCTAAAAAGAATTGTAAATGAAAGAATATATAACTTTGATGGTAGAATCATTAGTATTAAAAATAAACTTCAAGAGTAATAAAGTAGTATTCATTAAAACAAACATAGCCCTGGCCAGTTAGCTTCGTTGGTTAGAGTATCGTACCAATTCTCCAATCTGGTCAGAGGACATACAAGAATCAACCAATTAATGCATAAGTAAGTGGACAAACAAATCAACATTTCTTTCTCTCTCTCTCTCTCAATCAATCAATAAAAAAATTTTAAATACAGATATATTTTAAATATATAATTATATATAATATTTAGTAGCACCCAGGGATATATGAGCAAAAAAAGACAAAAATAAAGGCTATCTCTGGCCTGGCTGGTGTGGATCAGTGGATTGAATACTGATCTGTGAACCAAAGGGTCACCGGTTTGATTCCCAGTCAGGGCACATGCCTGGGTTGTAGGCCAGGTCCCCAGTAGGGGCGTGCAACAGGCAAACACACATTGATGTTTCTCTCCCTCTCTTTTTCCCTCCCTTCCCCTCTCTCTAAAAATAAATAAATAAAATATAAAAAAATAAATAAATAAAGGCTCTCTTTTGGAAGTATCAGTCTATTAATTTCTTCAAATTATTGATAGTTAATAACAATGATCATAATTGACTACTATGCTATGCTATATATACATATATATAGACGTATATATGTATGTATATATAATTTCATTTCAATCTTAAATGAAGCCTGTGAGGTAGGTATTATTATCAACATTTTACAAATAAAAATTGATCCCAGAAATGTTTAACTCTTTCAAGGTCACACAGGAAGTGGGATCAAAATAGTAACTTGAGCTTCACTGTGACTTCACTAATGAAGTATTTTCTACCACAGCACATTTCTTCTTTATAAATGAAGGGAAGTATTACTATTAAATGCAAATACTGACTGTGTATTTCTACTATAATATCAGATAACTTCAGGCTATAAACAATATGAATTTGTCAGAATCAACTGACACCTTGTTGTCACATACATAGCTAAAAAGGATTTGTTCAATAAGACTCATAGCAAGGCTTCTGGTCCAGCCCCACTGGGAAACAAATTTTGACAGAGCCTTCAATTCAGTATAGTGCTTTCTTCATCATGCTCTTGGGTTACTACTCTATGGCATTGGGTTACTACAGCCTGACATTTGTGATGACAGGATCTTGAGTCTACAGACTGTACAAACAAGAGTCAGAGAGAAGAGACAGACTTAGTAGAATACACAAAAACTAGGAGAAGAGAGTGATGGAATGAAAAAGAGAGAAGAAATAGAAAATTGAGAGTTGATTCTGTTATTTTTTTGTGTGTGTGCACACCACTCTATTCTATTGGAGCATAAGCTCTACAAACTGGAAAATATTTAAGTCTGAGTATTTGAGCACTCAGATATTTAAGTCTGAGACAAAGCTATTTCATCTCAGCTTTAGTTAGAAAAGATGGTTTGCAGTATAGTACAAAGCACAGTTTTATGCTTAAACCCCTCTTTCTACCAATTGCCTTCCCAACACTTAGACACTGAAATTTGTACCTAGGCAAGGGGTCTTCAGTAAAATAGCAGTGCCAATTTAAATATATACTTTCTTCAAACTCCAAAAGCTCAGTTGAACTGAAGGTTGAGTGTCAATAGCATAGGTAGTTGCATGAGGGTCACCTTGTCATTGTTACTGGGAATCACACTCTTGCCCAGTTCACTGTTGGCAGTGGAAGTGGTGTTGTGGAAACAAGCAGTGTCAGTGGTTGTCTATGCTCAGTGTTGGTTCCATTGTATCTATTTTGGGTATTGACAGTGCCACAGGAATACTAATTGTCTACAAAAATGCATTTTCTCCTCTTCTGGGAACAAGGCAAACTATATTTATTTGACTGCCTTGCAGTTTGGCTTGCAATGTGACTGTGTCCTAGCCATGGAAATGTGTGTGAAAGGATACCATCCACACCATTTCCAGGCTGGCCCCAGAAAACCTCCCACACATGTTTGAAGTCATACTCTCTTCTTCTTTTGGCTGATTAGGCCAAATCATATCTGATAGGAACCTCAGAGAGAACTTAAAAATCACATGCTAACAATGACAGAGCTGCCATCATCCAGAATCCCTGAATAATTGATTGTGACAAGTTTTCCTATATTTCTGCCCCTTGCTTTTCCTAGAACTTCTCTAAACTATTATGGAGAAAAAATATTATATATTATAAAGTCATTACATAATGGTGTATTTATTCCTAAAGCTTTGCCTTCCCTGGAAGACTAGAGTTCCCTGCAGAATGGTATCAAAGCTATAGAAATATTGTTTAGGGATCATTTTACCACTGTATTTTTATCTTTGGGTTACTAGGACCTGTATGATATGAATAATTGACTAATTGACTGATAAAAAGAATGCTTCTGCTTTAACTCTCTAATTATTCACAAATGCCTACATAATAACATTCAAAATCCTTGGGAAATAGTAGAGTACGCTGGATTTTATGCTGATAAATGAAAGCTTACCAAGGTTCTAAAGGATTGGCAACTCTCTCCCTTTGCCACTGGCTCTCCCAACCCCTTGCCAACTCACTGAGCCTTTTAGGTCAAACTGCAAGGTCCAAGTGGGACAGGAACCTGGTGCCTTCTTGATGTTGAGCTTAACAGTGTCAGAATCTCAGCTTCCCCAATTGTCATGCCAGTTGATAGTGCCACATGGTGTTCTACCCCAGGCCAGACTAAGCACAGATACACAAAAACTTGTTAACAGAGTTTTAAGGTGTGGGTACAAATTATCTGGGCAGATTGTTAAGTTAATTCAATATGTCTAGGGTGGGGACTGAGATTCTACTCTACCAATAAGCTCCCAGTGGATGACAGTGTCGTAGGTTCATGAACCACATTTTGAGTAGGCAAACTCATCTTACTGAGCTTCCTTCCTCAGCATGCATCAAGTTGTGGGATTAGTCCTGCAGCTCTACCATGGGTCTTAGTGTTCTCCAGTGACTCATTCTTATACAACTGAAGTCCAAGAATGTCTCATAATAAATTATACCCCAAATCTGATGTTCTCAAATATAGAGACATGAACTTTATCTACATACATTTCCATTATGGAGCATAATTGATACTTACAATATTTTTGGTAATTACTCTTAAGTTTTGCTACAGCTAAAAATTAAACAAAATACCTCCTTTATTTGTAATTCCTCCCATTGGAGGTCATGTTTCCCTCACAGACCAGTACAGACATCAATAGTTGAGATTCATTTGGGTGGAAGATACAGTAATACTCCTTGCCTCCTTGCTAAAGCTTTAGTTCTCATTAAATTCTTTAAAAACAAGCCAAAATGTCACTAGCAATTAACACGGGTAGAAGGTTGGAATTATATACAAGAAAATAACCATTTTTCAGTAACTGTTCTACAACTACATTCTGGGTAAAAACTATTAAACACTCTACACATTTCTGGAAATAAGCCATTTCAACAGTTGTAGACCAGAAATTTGATACTGATTATATATTATGTTTTAGTTAAAAGAAAAACAGATTTTTTTAGTTAGTTCACTGAAATTGCTAATTACCTTAGTCAATGGGAAATTGTAAACCTATAATATATGAAAAATGAATGCTGTGGTAGCGTAAGTGCTGTAGATAATGTTCTCTCAGCTACCTGGCTGGTCGTGTTTTCAGGCTTGTGCAGCTAGGCATTTACTTGACATATAAAGGGAGGGAAAATCAAAGCCATTTGTCTACCCGCTTTCATACATCTTTTTCCTAACTCAAGAGGGTGTCTTTAGTAGAAAGTTCTCTTATCAAGTTATATAAATATCTAAATCAAGTTCAATTGCTTCTCATTACCAGTCCTTTAGCAATGTGACTTCACACCTGGAATGGGCCCCATCTGATGTTTCAGTAGGTTCATTATGAGAATCAGTACAGTACTACAGAAGTTCCTCCCCAGTAGTGACTCCACATTCCTGAATCACCATCTGGTTGAGAACACAGCTGGCAATGTCTCAATTCCTAATTGGGTGGCACACCTTCAATCAATTAGTGCCATTTTTTCAGGATTTGTGTTGGTATTTTTTCCCCAGGTGCCTACTTCAGCATCCAAACAAAGAGGTTGTATCTAACCCCACAATTAACAAATTACTCCTTGGATCAGACCTTCCTTTTCTTTTCTTATCTAAGTTTTGAAAACTCATTCATGGTTTTTGAAGTAGAATTAACATGAACAGAAGCAGTTTTCCAAGCAGTACGTTGGAGAGATCACAGGTGAAGTACACTGAAAAGGAGTCATGGCAGGGGGATTGGGGGGGCTTGGAGTTAGGTAGTGTGGAGGTGGGCATCACTTATAATGTGAAGGCCAGAAAGGCCAAATCACAAAGAGTAGACCAAAAAGTGCTTCCAATTCTTGATCAATATTAGTGACAAACCTAACTAAATATGAGAGAGCTTGAATGAGAATGTCTTGGAAGCTCAGGCTGCTTCTGTGGTAATGGTTCTTAACAACATTAGAAAGTTCTGAAGGGCTCTACAGTGCAACTGGCTGATACATACTCAACATAGAGAGGTCATGCAGAGCTCTGTCTTCATTTGTACCTGTCTCCAAAATTTCTAACCCTGTAGTTTCTCAATTCAAAAGAAAACTAACTCAACTGTTCAAATTGTATTGAACTGTCAAATGCATAAAAGTAAGTATGTATATTGTAAAAATATGTAATACCTTACTTCTGGTCAAGATGAAGGCATAGGTAAACAAGCCTTGTCTCCATGGACAACTATAGCAAAATATACAACAAGACTATAAAACAAGTTTCACCCAGAAAGGTCAGCATATGGAGCTGTGTGGAAGTCTGACAACCAAGGATTTAAAGAAATCACATTCATCTATACAGATAGAAGGGGTGGAGATTTGGAGAGGCACTAAAAGGCACAGAGACAGAAATGGCAGTCCTACATCCATGTATGGTGGATAAAAAACAGGAGGGATACCTTGGGAATGAAGGATCCCATCCCTCGTCCAGATCACCAAGCCCAGTGTCCCAGTGCCAGGAAGATAAGTTTCCATAACTTATAACTATAAAAAGCAATGGAAGTTTGGGTGGCAGAAGAAATTGTGTCCTCTTAAAGGGATTGCTATAGACTTAGGACTCATGCAGACCCAACCTCTCTGGGATTCGGCACCAGAGTAACAGCTAGAAGGGCACCAGTGGCATATGGGGAGAAACTGAAGTGCAAGTAGGGAGACAGCTTCCTCCTGGGCAAAACTCCAGAGGCCAGAAATGGCATCATCCCCTCTGTGAGCCCTGCCCCACATAGAGCAACAGAGTAGTGACATAGGTTGCCCTGCCCTGACAATCACCTAAGGCTCTGCCCCATACAGCTTAACAGATGGGCTAAGACAGAGTCAAAGCAGCTCTACTTAATACACAGAAACAAACACAGGGAGGCTGACAAAATGAGAAGACAAAGAAATGTGGCCCAAATGAAAGAACAGAACAAAACTTCAGAAAAAGAACTAAGTGAAATGGAAATAAACAACCTATCAGATGCACAGTTCAAAACACTGATTATCAGGATGCTATAGGAACTCATTGTGTAGTTCAATGGCATAAAAAAGACCCAGGCAGAAGTGAAGGTTGCATTAAGTGAAATAAAGAAAAGTCTACACAGAACCAACAATGGAGGGGATGAACCCAAGAATCAAATCAACAATTTGGGACACAGGAAGGTAAAATAATTCAATCAGAACATCAGGAAGAAAAAATAATTAAAAAAAAAAAGCATGTGGATAGGCTTAGGAATCTCTGGGACATCTTTAAATGTAACAACATCTGAATCATAAGAATACCAGAAGGAGAAGAGGAAGAGCAAGAAATTGAAAACTTATTTGAAAAAATGATGAAAGAAAACTTCCCTAATCTGGTGAAGGAAATAGACATACAAGTCCAGGAAGCACAGAGAGTCTCAAACAAGATAGACCCAAAGAGGTCCATACTAAGACACGTCATAATTAAAATGCCAAAGATGAAAGATAAAGAGAGAATCTTAAAAGCAGCAAGAGAAAAGCAGAGAGTTACCTACAAAAGAGTTCCCATAAGACTGTCAGCTGATTTCTCAAAAGAAACTTTGCAGGCTAGAAGGGATTGGCAAGAAGTATTCAAAGTCATGAAAAGCAAGGACCTACAACCTACCTTACTCTATCCAGCAGAGCTATCATTTAGAATTGAAGAGCAAATAAAGTGCTTCCCAGGCAAGGTAAAACTAAAGGAGTTCATAATCACCAAGCCATCATTATATGAAATGCTGAAGGGAATTATATAAGAAACAGAAGGTCAAAATGATGAACATTAAAAGGGTAAAAGTTCACAGCTATCAATAATTGAATCCAAATAGCAAACTAAGCAAAGAAGCAGAAAAGGAACAGAATCATTGATATGGAGATCATATCAGTTGGGAGGAGGGAAGGGGAAAATGGAGGGAGAAGTACAGGGATTAAGAACTACAAATTGGTAGGTACAAAATAGGGGATGATGAGAACAATATAGGAAATGGAGTAGCCAAAGAACTTATATGCATGACCCATTGACATGAACAAAGGGAGAGAACAGGGTTACTGGGTAGAGTAGGGCAAAGAGGAAAAATTGGGACAACTGTAATAGCATAATCAATAAAATGTTTTTTAATATAAAAAATAAAAATATATAATAATTTGACTTTGGAAAACAAAACAGAAAACCACTTACATCAAAATGGAAATATTATTGGTAAATCTCTGAGTGTTATTACATGAACTATTTAAACTATTTTTGACTATTTAAATTTTAACATCACTATTTATATGTGTCTAGGTTTTCTTTTCTTTTTTTTTTTCTTGCACTTATTCTCTGTGGTCTATAGATTAATATGTTGTTTAAAAATGAGAAATGCTCTTTCTTCTTTTGGTCATTTTAGAAACCCATTAGAAAAATACCTAAAGTTCTAAAAATAGTTTTGAATTAAGCTATTTATTTATTTTATTGATTTTTAGAGAGAGAGAGAAGGAAACACAGATTTTTTGTTCCACTTACTTATGCTCATTGGTTGCTTCTTGTATCTGCCCTGACCAGAGATGGAATGCACAACCTCGTTGTATCAGGACCATGCTTTAAATAACTTAGCTACTTGACCAGGGCCTGAATTATGCTATTGGAAGGACTGTTTTTAAAGTCATCTCATTGCAATAGTTTTGATATAGTTTTATGTAATATTAATAATAGTAATGTTAATATTATACATATAACCATATGCCAATTTTAATATTGTAAAATTAAATCGATGGAGCAAGTTACAAAGTACTTTGGTTTATATTTTCTAAGCTTTCATCAAAACATTGCTTTGAAGGCAGATGAGCAGAGATCATTATCATTATGATGAATTTACAGATGAATTACTAAGGATTAGAGAGAATAGATGAGGTTCCCACAGAGTTGTAGAGAACCACTCTGTCCTCAAAAGCAGCTCTTCGGGTTGGATGTGGGCTGGCTTCACCCTCCCTCTTTAACCATCTGCTGTGAGTTCACAAGGTTCACTGAGTTTCAGAGCCACATATGGGGAGGCTATGGCTGCTGACAACCTGAGGGGTAAGTGTCTTAAGTGTCTCTGACTGAGACAGGGCACAGTGTACAATACAGAAGGAAAAATGCTCAGGGCCAGTCCTCCACTGCTCAGAACTCCCAGCTGGCTCTTACAGTAGCAAAAACGTCTATGGTTATTTAACTCAGTGGATCTGGGGAAACTGGTTCCTGAACCTAATCTTCACAGGCTTGTTTGCATAACAGAATTTGGCTACTTCACAGTTCCTATTTTATTTTCATATTTCTACTAAAAATTGTAGGACTTCAGTTTACTAACCTGTTATTTGATAAGAATGAACTAACTAATCACTCAATATTCAGGTTTGCAATTTGAATTATTTCTGGTAAAGAAAAAGTCTTTCAATTATAAAAACTTATTTTGAAAGTAATTAAGATCAAAGAAACTGAGAGCAGAACAGTGGTTACCAGGAGCTGAGGGGTGAGGGTAGGGTAACAAACTTCCAGTTATATGATGAATAAGTTGCAAGGACCTAATGTACAGCATGCTGACTATAGTTAACAGTACTATGTTGTATACTTGAAAGTGTTAGGACAGTATATTTGAAATGTTCTCATCATACAATAAAATGGTGATTATGTAAGGTGAAGGATGTATTAACTATCCTTACTGTGGTAACAGTTCTCAATATATATTCTTATGAAATCATAACATTATACCCTTTAAACTTACAGAAAGTTTAAATTATATCTCAATAAAGCTGAGAGGAAACATCATACAACTTATGAATTGAGAGTGAGGTTTTGTGTGTCTTTGGGTCAGTCTACAAAATTTCTATGTCACCTCTCCCCTCAAATAAGCCCTTCTTTCCAGAATCTGCTGCATTTTTAAAATTAATCATACTTTCATGGACATCCAAATCCTCCTAAACAACTGCTTCAGGAAGAGAGCTCCCAGGGGATCTTGATCCTATTTAAAACCATGTTGACAAGTCCCTGATCCCTATAGTCAAAAGCACTCTATCTTTATCTCCCATACAGAGGATACCTTCAAATCAGGCCAGTTATAACAGATAATATGGTTCATAAGAAAGTGTCAAGTCAATAGCTGGCATCTTATAGAAGTGGCATGCAAAGTGTACTTATATTTCTGTTTTCTTCCTTGACCTGCGCTTCTTTCTTAAGCATAATAACCTGTATATTTTTTATTATGAGCATAGGGGATGACAAGCAGAACAACTGAAAAAAAAATCATGAACTGTATTGGTCCGTAGTGATAATATGGGGAAATTGGGGGAAATAAAACATACTCATACACTATAAAAGTTAGATTTTGCAAATTATAAGTTTGGAACTTTCAAAGTAAGGCTTTAATCAACACAAAATCTCAGGCCTAATTTAGACACAAGCCATCTATTGCCAAGAAAGGAATTTAGTCTCAGCTTCCCTGGCTGAAGGTTACAAGTAAGCCACCAAGACTTATGTGGGCAAGAAGAAGTGTGAAAGAAAAGGGGATCAGATCTTAGGTTTACTGTGTGCTTATCGAGGGTCAATCTCCGAGTCACGCAGGGGCCAAGGCTGCTATCCATTTGTACCTGTCTTTTTTTCTTTTCTACTAATTTTTAAAAATATGCTTCATTCTTTATGCTATTACAGTTGTCCCAATTTCTTTTCCTTTTGTTCCTTTCCACCCAGTGACCCCCTTTCCTCCAGTTGTCCCCCCCTTAGTCCATGCCCATTGGTTGTGCATATAGTTCTTCTCCACATCTTTCTGTTTACTCCACTCCCTCCTACTATGCTTAATTCCTATACCATCTCCCCCCCTTTCCCCCCTCCCCACTAACCCCCCCCCAAAATGTTCCCCATACCTATAATTTTTTTTCCCACTCTCATTGCCTACTTAGTCTGCCTTTGTTTCAATTTCTTAGCTTCTGTTGTTGGTTGTTGTGATACAGTTTTTATTTTAATGTTCATAGTTTTGATCCTCCTTCTCCTAAACAAGTCCCTTTAACATTTCATATAACAGTGGTTTGGATCTGATGAGCTCCTTCACTTTTACTTTGTCCTGGAAGCACTTTCTCTGCCCTTCTATTCTGAATGACAGCTTCGCTGGATAGAGTAATCGTGGTTGTAGGTCTTTGCTTTTCATTACTTTGAATATTTCTTGCCAGTCTCTTCTTGCCTGCAGAGTTTCTTCTGAGAAATCAGCTGAGAGTCTTATTGGGACCCCTTTGAATGTAATTCTCTTCTTCTTTCTTGCTGCTTTTAAGATTCTCTCTTTATCATTAATTTTTGACATTTTGATTATAATGTGTCTTGGTGTGGTTCTCTCTGGGTCCAGTTTTTTTGGAACTCTCTGTGCTTCCTGGACCTGTAAGTCTATTTCCTTCCCCAAGTTTGGGAAGTTCTGCTTCATTATCTTTTCTCAAAATTTTTCAATTTCTAGTTGTTCTTCTTCACCTTCTGGCAGCCCTATGATTTGGATGTTGGCCCGCTTATAGCTGTCCGATAAGTTTCTGAGCCTCTCCTCATTTTCTTCAGTTCTTGTTTCTTCTTTCTGCACTGGTTGACTGTTCTTTCCCTATGTTTCGATTTGTTGATTTGATCTTTGGTTTTCTTTCCTTCACCACTAGTTTCGTATGTGTTTTTGTTCATTTCAGCAGTACTAGTCTTCATTCCTTTCCCATCTTAAGATCTGCTGTTAGGTCTGTAAGCATTTTTATAACCAGGTCTGTAAGTATTTTTATAACCAAAGCTCTGAACTGTGCCTCAGAAAGATTTCCTATCTGCTGAGATGTTAGATTAGATATTTGCTGTCTGGTCAGCTGCATCACCAGGATCTCTATCATGATCTGTGCCATCCTTACCATTTCATGATTACCTTTGCTTCCTGGGCAGGACTGTCACACCTCCACCACTATAGGGGGCAGAGCCCTGTGCACGCATCACAACCTGGAGACCTGTCTCACCACACTGTGGCGTTTTCTGCGGGGGTGGGGGTCCAAGATGGATTCCTGCAGTTCACTCTCCGCTGAGAGACTGGGAGCCTCCTCCTCCATCCCCACCGACTCCAGGCCTCACAGTCCAAGGCAATGGAGGTCTGCCTTTCCTGGCTTTGGGGTCACAAGATGACAGGTCTGGTCTGCACCCAAGGATGCTACCCCAGGCACTTCTCGCTTCCCCCTGAATAAGGGTGTCTATGCTTATTGCTGTCCTGCTTCCGTCGCTACTGCTGCTGCAGACAGCACAGCTTGAAGTCTCCACCCAGCTTCGCCCCTCCTACCTGTCTGGATGAGCACCACTTCTTTATAATTTCCTTCATACATTGGACCTCCATTTATTTTTTGGAACTTCTGGTTATTTCTGGTTTTGCAGTAGTTGTATTCCTTCTTAGTTGTGGAGGGAGATGGAGTGTGTCAATCTGGGCCTCCATTATGGCTGGAAGTCTCCTGTGTTTGTTTGCTTCGATGTCCCAAGGAGAGCTGTCACTCCTACTACATTGTAAGGGGTGGAGCCTTAGGTATTCATCAGTAATGGGCGACTTGTTTCACCATGTTGTGGTGCTATATGTGGGGGAGGGGTCTGAGAAGGAACAATGCCGCTTGCCCAGCACTTGCCCCTTTTTCAGGCACCTCTCCCACTTCCGCACCGGACCGGTACCCCTCTAGCTGCTGCCCTGGCTGTCGTTCCCAGAGTGGGTGGGTCTGCAGATGTTCTAGGTCCATGGGGACCCTTTAACTGAGCAGACTCTGCTGAGAAACCAGCAGTTTCTGCCACTGCCTCAATCCCCACTGGTTTTCACAGTCAAACCAATAAGACTTGATTTTCCCCAGTGCTGGGACAGTGAGCTGCACGGTCCAGTGAGGAGCTGGGAATGCTCCCCAGGTGTTCCTCCTGACATTTTAAAATGTGTAACTGTGCTTTCTGCTGGCCTGCTGCTGTTGCCACTGCTGCCACCACCACACTCTGTCCTCTCTGCCCCGGCTCCACCCCTTCTACCTGTCTGGATGAGTATTTCTTTTTTATATCTTTGTTTGCTGGACTTCCATGCATTTTGATTTTCTGGAACTTCTGGTTGTTTCTAGTTTTGAGGTAGTTGTATTCCTTCTTAGTTGTGGAGGGAGACACAGCAGGTCTGTCTATGCTTCCATCTTGGCCGGAAGTTCCTTTGTGCCTATCTTAATGCTGAGCTTCAACTATAAGCCTAAATGGGGTACCAGAATCCCTCACACACCTCCAGGGAATGGTCTGGAGTGAACTTCTGAGAAAAAAAAACTGTATTTGCCTTATCATTGCTAGGTCCTTTACATGTTTTTTTCATTCAGACATCAGTACAGTCCTCTGGATTAAACAGTTTTAATCCCCGTTTTATAAATAAGAGTAAAGCAGGCTCTCTAAGGCCAACTAACTTGTCCAAGCTCACATAGCTGTAAGGTCCAGGAGTGAAGTTGAAACCTTGTTCTATTTGCCACTAAATATTTTATTCCAGTATGCAAGAAGAGCTGCATGATTGTGAGACACAGTGCAAAATGGAAACGTGAGGTTCTTATTTAAAAAATTATTAGGAATGACAAAACAGTGACAGCAGAGTATTAAAGTTATGTGAGGCCTTTCTGAGCATGGAGAGCTGTATGCAGTGTATGAGTAGATGTGTGTGAATCCCAAATAACTCCACTCAGTAGTCCTAGGTTATAGGTAAAATAATATAAAAATCATGTGTTTCATTTCTTATGGAACATGAAGATTTTTATAGGAGCAGCAATCACAATGTTTGAACCCAAACTAGAAGACATGGCTTACAAGCAGTTATGAGAATTATGGGCCCAAGTACTTAAGATCCAAGCAAACCCAGAAACACACAAACACAGAATTAATAAGAATATTTGGGTACAAAATATTAGCTTCTCTTCTTTCTTGCTAATATTCTACTCATCATTTTAAATTTTCAATAAACTTGATGTGCCCTCCTGGAGTGGATTATTAATGGCATTGGTGAGGAAAACTCATTTAGGATTTAGATTGTTACTGTATCAGTATTAGTTTTAATGGATCATGTCCTAAAAGAGAATGTTCTCATATTACTTTACAACTGATTGTTTTGTAAAACTGAAAAGCAGAGATATTTTAGACACTGACTTAGGATGATAAATGATGTCCTTTTTCTTCTCAACCTATTTTAGCTATTTAACCTCCCCTTCCTCCCTAATATTTGTAAAACACGTACTTTTTAAACACAAATTCCCATGAAACCCTTAAAAACATTTTTTCCCCAAACTACCTAAGTTCTGAATTCGATATGCAGTTCATATTTCAATTCCTTACATGTCATTTGATTTGCTGAATTCTCAGTCTGCAGGACTAGATTTAATGGCCTCTTATCTGTCATGAGGGAGAAAATGACTTGCCAATAAAAGGTATGTTCAAATATCTGAATTCCCACTCTGAAAATAAACTTCTTCTTTGTTGTTAATTTAAAAGAGAGCACTTTTTTCTCCATTAGATTAAATAAATTATTAAATGTAAAAGCTTTGAGCATGGTACTATATAAATATAAGCTATTTTGTCATAAATATTAAGATAGAAAAGAAGTAACTATATATGTGTGTGTATGTACACTATATATATATATATATATATATATATATATATATATATATATTTGAGTCTGTCTATATAACAACATACACATATATAAAGATGCGGATTTTTTCTCTTATGCATCCCTTTTTAATCCAGATGCAGTATATACTGTAATTACTTTTTAAAAAATTGCTCTAACTCTGATGAAATAGTTAGAAATCTGGCCAAATATTTCCCCAAGAACATCTGATTTTTAATCTGAACAGATGTCTGAGTGCTGTGTAACTGGGAAAACATAACGAATAATGCAAGAATGGAACTGTACTATTTGACATAAGTTATCAGTAGCCACATAGGAGAGTTTGTAGCCATTTCAATGGGCTTTCTTGGCTATCACATCCTCTTGAAAACAGAAAGTGACATGTGGTATATGCTGTCACCTCCCAAAGCTGCTACGATGTGAGCAGAGACATGTCCTTTTTTCCTATTTGATTTCCCCAGTTTTCATTTGAAATGAAATTTGAATTATGAAGCTCTTCTATTCATGACTTCAAGTACTTTCACATACTCAAACCCATTCTGCTCAAAGCAGCCCAAGGAACTAAAATTGAGAAAGGAACATGTTTGCTGAGGTATGTTAACGTTTAGACAAATCTGAACATTATGCATTGCCTAGGTACTGAATTCCTTGGAATGATGCAATGACCAAAAGGCCTTTAAATTAAGGATTTGATAAGCGTATCAATTTTGAAATGTTTATATGAAACTATAAATATAAATAAATAGAGTAGCAAATAAAAAGTAAATTTATGTACTGGAATAACTGGTGATCCAGATGAAAGCAAATGAACAAGATGCTGACCTTAAATCTTTCACAAAAATTAGGTCCAAATATGTCACTAATCTAATGTAAAAACAAAATATATGAAACATTCAGAAGATGACACAGGAGGAAATCTTGGTGACCTTGGATTTGACAATGAATTTTTATATGAAGCACTAATAATAAAATCCATGAGAGAGAAAAAATTAATTAGTTGACTTATCAACTAAATTTAATTCAGTTAAATTATAAGACTTTGACTCTGTGAAAGATACCGTTAAGGAAAGGAAAGACAAGCCATAGACTGAGAGAAATAGTTGCAGAAAGAAAACAACTTTATATAAAGTCTCATATATATATGACTTTAACCCAAAATATACAAAGATTGCTTAAAACTCAACAAATAGAAAACAACCCAATTAAAAAATGGGCAGAAGATTTAAACAGACACTTCACCAAATAAGATATGTAGAGGAAAAATAATCATATGATAAAATGTTCAACACCATATATCATTAGGGAGTTACACATTAAAAAAAATCAATGATATAACAGTGGAATTAGAATGGTAAAAACAATGAAAACATCAAATTCTTGCAAGAATGTGAAGTAACGTGAACTCTTACTCATTGATAGTGAGAATGTAAAATGGCACAGCCATTTTGGAAGAATGTTTGGTAATTCTTACAGAACTAATCATAATCTTGCTGTATGACCCAGCACTTGTGGTCCTAGATTTTTATCCAAATGAGTTGAAAACTGGTCTCCACACAAAAACCTGCATATAAATGTTCGTTACAGCTTTATTCACAGCTGTAAGAACTTGGAAGTAAACAAGATGTTACTGAATAGGTGAATTGCAAATAATAAATAACAGTAACAAACTGTACTACATCCTTACAATTGAATATTATTTAGTGATAAAAAGAAGTGAGCTATCATACCATAAGAAGTCATAAAGGAATTTTTCAGTGAAAGAAACGAGCTTGATGAGGCAACATACTATGTTATTCTAACAGTGTGAGATTTTAGAAACAGAAAAACTATAGAGAGAGCAAAAAGAATCAGTGTTTGCCAGAGATTGGGGGAAAGGGGAGGGATGCATAGGTAGAGCACAGATTTTTAGGGCAGTGAAAGTGTTCTGAAAATATTCCCTATGATACTGTAATGGTAGAAATGTGACATTACGCATTTGTTAAAACTGATAGAACTCTAGAACACAAGGAGTGAGCTGTAATGTAAACTATGGATTTCATTTAACATTTCAGTTATTAAATGGCTTGTCCATTTTAACAAATGTTAATAAGAGAAACTGTATGTGGGATGATAAATTATATAGAAACTCTTTATTTTCAGCTCAATTTTTCTGTAAACCTAGAACTGTCCTAAAAATAAAGTATATTAATTTTTTAAATATATATATTTAGTGTGCTTAAAAGTAAATATGATATTTATGCTGTAACACTAATCTTAGCATCATTTTCAGAGACAGCTGGACCTAATATTTTGACTATAAAGTAAAGAGAAAGAATATTTTTTTCCAGAATGATTATTTCTTTTTCTAACCACATTCACGAATGTAGAATGAGCAGATGCAGAAATTCAGAAAGATGTTTAAGTTATTAAAATAATTTTGAAGTTAGAAGAGGATGCACCTGAGATGGGCTGTGTAGTGGCTAAAACATCCTATAAATGGGGTTTTAATTAGAGAACTAGGGGGACAAATGTTCCTAAAAGAAGTCTTCTCTCCCTGAAGTAAATTCCCAAGTCTTTCCTAGATCAGTGACATAAGATTATGGGGGAAACCATTGTCACTAAAAGACACAGGGTAGAAGCAAGAATTTAATGTGTAAGTACCAGGCACCACACTAAGAATTTCATCCATATTTCATAGAGCACACACACAGACACACATGGGTATGCATGCACACATACACACGTGTGCTTGCCCACTACACACACACACACACACACACACACACACACACAGATATGCTCTTACATCTAGGCATGACACAAATACAAATGTGAAAGCCTGGCAGGTTCACAGAACCCTCATTTGAGGGAATCAAATCTGTCCCCAAAATTTAAAATGGAAAAATGAAAGAGGGGTGTGAATAAAGCAAGATCCATTGTTAGCTATTGAATCTCTAGGATTTAACTGAATTACATGTGGTCAAGTTAAATTTAACCTTACTGCCATATGGATTCTTACCTTTATTGAAGGTTAAGTACATTTATTCATGGTATAGTAATTTAAAGTGGGTGTTTTCAATCCAATAGAAAAAAAAAGTCCTGTAGTATACAGTTTCCTTAATTTACAGATTAGTAATTACTCTTCTATTGGAACTGGCTGTTTTTTAGGATGATTTTAATTAGAAATTCTAATTAACTGCAACCACAATCACCCTTTTTGCCTCTTCATGAAATTACTCCTCATAAAGCAGAGTGAATAGAAACCAAGTTACAATTAAAGTAAAACTGCAGATTAAAAAATAAACATTGCAGATCTCGAAGCATCTTCCAGAATTTGGGAGCTCTTTAAACAAGCATAATCTTTTATATATTTGTGAAGTCACTGAGGTCACATTTAAAGAATGATTGTATTATTTCAGTCACTGAATTAAGTAGAGTAAATTAAACAAAGAAAGATTCACTTTTTTGTTGACTTTGGAAAATGTTCTCAGATTTGCCTGGTGTTGGTTTCTTATTTGCAAACAGAAAATGCTAATTGTACCTACCTCATATGGATCTTATCAGTTAAATGAAGTCATAGACACAGAGTTTAGGACACTGCTATTGCAATAGCACTGATGTATGCTACTTAGTATCATTAGATAAGTGTAATGATTAGGAGTCAGGCTTTAAAATCAGATAGACTGGGTTTGTGTTCTGATTCTATCTGACCTTGGGCTATTTAAATTCTCACAACCTCAATTTGCTTCTCTATAGAATGAATACTACTTTTACCTATATTATTATTTTAAAAATTAAATCAAATGACATATGTAAATTTCCAACTTCCTAATACAGGTTAGACAAACTGCAGACTGCAGGCAATTTCATCTCATTGCCTGATTTTTAAGTAAAGTTTTATTGTAACAGAGCAACACCCATTTGTTCACTTATGCCAGTCACAAGAGAGACTATATGGTCTACAAACGTATTTATTAACTGAAATTTTACAAAAAATTTTCACTAACACGTGGACTAAATATCGATTATACTCAGAGAAAACAGCCTCGAAAGCATTTGTACTAACAGACATTTACCATTTATTTCTAAATCCATAATCAAATCACTTCACAGCCTGTGCTTAAAATTTTTTTTTAATCTGCTTGTATTAATGAATTAAATCTTTAATGCAGGATTACTACTGCCTTGATCATCCTTACTGTAATAGATGTGTCTGTGTGTTAATTCCTTCTAGGCCTTTGTGTTTAGGTGGAAGTATTGGTTCTACCTCATTATGAGAATATGTATAAATCTTATAATGGCTGCCATGGAAATAGAGACTTTCACTAGAGTTTTCTGTGATCAATTTACTGTGACTGTTTTTAAGAAGCTTGGCAAGGAGATTTTATAACAAAACTATCTAACTCAACAAAACCACAGGAGAAAAGGTCCACATAAAAAGTACTGAAGGAAAACAAGCTACAAATATGACAGAAGTTTAGGTCAAAAGGAATGTTATTAGGCATTGTTTTTTCTTTTCATTTTCTCTTTTACATTTTTGCTTAAGGCATTTATGTTCAAAGGGAGGAACCCCTTTGAACATAAAAAAGTCTTCCTTTTCCTAATCCATTAACACTTAAATGAACAGCAATAACCCAAATAAGTATCTATGAAAAGTCCTTAACTCTTTTGAGAGGAAATACCTTTCATTTGTCATTACTCTCCAAGTTCAAGATCATGGAGCTATTTTTTAAACTATCACTACAAGTCAATTGGATTATCCCGTAAATATGAGGACACTTCTGATACGATCAAAGTTCTCAGACAAATAATATCTAAATATTGATACTGTATGTAGTTACTTTTGCTTCCACAGAATTTATCTAAATTCTTCTAGTGGGTATATTTGTGTAACTCTCAGATTAACTTCTAATTTACAATAACTTCCATGAGATTTGTTCTTATTTCTATTACTATATAACTTTTTTTAATAAAAATTCAGTTTAATTCAACTCAATTTAACTTAAATACATATCGGGGGCCATATGCCATGCCCTAGGATAGAAAGATTTCAACACATTTCCTGTCCTCAAGTAAGCTAACACAGAGTTAGAACAAAAGTCATCTTCACCATTTTGAAACAAGAGATGCTTTTAAAGTCTAGCCAGAGTAATAAAAAAGGTGATCTTGGTATATGGGGAATGGTGTATTGCATTTCAAACTAGAGGGTGATTCATAGAAGAATTTGCTATGAATGTAGCATTTAATCGGACTTTTGAATGAATGTAACCAACAAAGTGGAAACGGGGGGAATAAAATAAGAGACAATTGGAAAGCCATTAAAGCAAGCAGAGTCAGGAAATAAGAAAGATTCAGTCCATTGTGATGGAGGGGGCAGAATGTATTTACATATAGGTAACTTTGGAGGGAAAGGGATTAAGAGTGAGTCCAAGATCAATGGTTTCAGTGTCCTACAAAAATAAGACATGAGCATGTGCTGAGAGCAATTTGTTTATTAATTAACAAACCCATTATGTTCCAAGGCACTGGTGATGTTACAGTTTGCAAGATAAAAATCTCAGAAAATGTGCCACTTTCCCAGGGGCCTAGAATTTTCATCAATTATGATAAAGAAAAGAGGACTTCAGATGGCAGACTGAATACCAAAAGTAGTCATCTACTCCCTTAAGATTTTCAAATAACTTAGGAGAAATGTGGTTATGCCATTTATAATACATTAATTTATAAGCTTTTCCTTTTTCTATGTTTCCCCTACTATGGTCCCTCACATATTTCAAGGTGACAGCTTTCCTTTACATTTCTTTCTTTAGGGACTTTCACCAGGTAGAAACTAAATTGAATAGTTTTGCTTGTTTTTTGGAAAAGCCCAAATCCATCGTAATGATTATATTAGATGTCCAAGAGGACAGGGTAATAGGAATGATTTTGTTGAGGCACCAAAGGAAAAGGGCAGTGGAACAGAAAAGGAAGGAAAACACTCGAGATAGGTAGAAACATGTCTAGAGATGCCAGGTATACAGTCAGATCTTCAGTCTTATGCTCAGGAGAAACATCTGAACTGGAAATACAAATGTGCTAGTTATGTACTCACAGGAGAAAAGAAAAACTAAAAAGAGACCCTAGGACTGACTCCTTGGGAACGAAGGCATTTAAAATCTAGGAAGAGAAAAAAGATTGAACAAAAGAGAAGACAATTAAGAAGAGTCCATCAAAATAGAACATAAAACACTGGAGAAGAAAGTGTATTGAAGCTAATTCATAGCTCCTCCTCTCCCATCATACTTTTCCCAGACTGGTGGTATTAGTTCAAAAGCAATACTTTCTCTAAGGAGTACAGTATAGTTGTACACTTATAATCACATGGATCTCTTCATACCATAGGAGTGGAAGATGACTCTTAGAGTAGTTTTCAACTCTCCTCACTTTAGTAAAAATAACATAGATCAATTACCCAGGAATTTATTCACATATTCTATAAACATTTATTGAACATTAGCTATGCATAAGAAATTATTTTAGGCTCCTGGCATATGTCGAGCTTACATCTAAAGAGAAAGGAAAGTGCATTGTCCAAACTCATGTACTTTGAAAAGGAGAGAACATAAAAGAATACCTAATTCTTCTGAATTCAAACTCTCTGCTCTGTCACTTAACCTACAATTAACACTTTTGATTTTAGCCCCATAGAGAATGCTAATAAGTTTTATATAGATTCATATAGAAACCATCAAAAGGACAGTGTCATCAGAGAATTTTTCTACATTATAAATGTAATCATATTACTCCCAAAAATTCTACAATGGCTCTCTGCATCTTTCGGAATTAATCTAAGTACACAGTGCTTCATAAATCAGCCCTCGACTGAGTATACACTTTTTGCGCTGATGGCTTTCTACTACCCCCAAAACCAATTTAAGACTTGCTGTTCTCCCAAACCCTCCAAGGCTGCCATAGCTCTGCATCTTGATCCACACATTGCCTGCTAGATTGGAAATCTTACCCTCCCTCTTTTATCAGCTGTACAAATGCATAAGCACCCATCGAGTTTCACCACAAGTGTTGTCTTCTCAGTGAAGCCTTCTTTGACTTCTCTTCCACTTGTTCCAGCTCCTTATCTCAGGAAATCTCATATATTCCATCTTCTATGCTGCTTCCATTGTGCCTGGCACAGCTTTCTATGTGAGATAACCATGTGGTGCCATAGGTTTGCTGTGTGACTGCCTTTGCTCCTGTCTTTGAGAACCATAATATAAGGGTATTTATCTGTGTGTCCTTGCAACTTCTACAACCTCTATGCTCTGTACGATGCAGGGCAGATGGTAAGTGATGAAAAGTGTGTGTGCATATATATGCAATTAAACTTGGAAACAGATATGTAAAATACTAAAAAAGAGCCATCTATTATAGTGAGAGATGTAAATTGGGAAGAGGTTCCAAATTAAATCTTCTCAAAATATTTAAAATAATATTTTACAAGTAAATTGTGTGGAAAATTTTAGCACAGGTGCCAAAAGACATCTCCTCTGGGAATCTGGGATGAGGAAAAAGTTTCAGGAAAATTATTTAGCTTGATTAACAAAGTTATTTTAAATAGACTTTCAAAAATTAAAACCAATAGCTTCTCAAAATTGAGCCAAGACTTCATTTAGGATAAAAGAATAAGAGGTCCTCTGAGAGCCTGACTTAAAGTGCCAATTGTCACTTTGCCCCAGGGATTAACCTTGGCCTTCTCACAAAGGGGTGCAGTTGGTTTAGTTAGCACACACAGTTCTATAGTTCACTCAAGATTCAGCAATATACACCAAGATCAAAGAAAAAGACCATCTCATGTCAAATATTCACATTCCTTTCCATGTCTGCCTTCTACATTCCCTGTTACAATCTTATGCCCTATTCTTTAATGCATTAGTGAATGGCAGCTGCTTGTCTGATGAGATTCTCATTTCTCGTCTCCCACCCTGCTTGGGCAAGCCGCACTTTGTCATCAAATTGAATGCCAGATAAGCAGAATTCTTTCTTACATGTGCAATTAAAAGCCACTGGAGTGAAGATAACAGCATCCCATGGTTAGCTGAATAATTCATGGCAAAATGTTCTCTCTTTATTCATAGCTCCTCACACTCTTGACTTGTTAAGCAGTAGCACTCATAGGAAAGTGTTGGTGTTAGTTGAGATTTCTTAAACTGCTCTGATCAGGTTTTTATATTTTTACATGTCTTTTACTGGAATTTCTAGAAAAATATAGAGAAAACAGGAATGAGGAGAAAAATAAAGAGGCTTAATGAAACATGGAAAAAACAGGCTCTGTTTTTCTTTTAATTGAGTGTTTTAAATTGAAAGCACAGAAAATACCTTCCTGTGTTTAAACTGTTTATTTCTGGCTGTTTATCACTTATTCTTAAAGTGATGATCAGAATTTTAAAACACTATACTTTGTTTGAAGGTCAAGGGTGGGGGAAGAAATAATATAGAATTCAGAGAGCTATAGATACATAGTATTACTGCAGATGGCATGCAAAGATCACAATGGAAAATAAGTGAGGGCATTTCTTCTTTTTTAGGGTATATAACTGAGTACATTTTAAGTACCTCCAAAACCTTGAAGAATAATATGATCCTTTCATGAAAATGGCTGCCTTCAACTTTAGGTGAACAATCCTAAAACACCAAGGATTTCCTCATAGCAGAATTAGCAAACTAATAAGGATACATTCAATATAAGAGAACATAGGAAGAAGTGAAAAAACATGCTAAGGACAATAGTTCAAGTAAAAATGAAGAATTTGTACAATATTAAATATGTGTAATTACAGAGTCTACTTCTAAAAAATAAAGAAGAATTATAAAAATAATAGCTTTAGATTTTTTGGTAAAAAAACAAAATTAGTTTAATATCAATTTTTGTAAAAACATGACAGTAATACATATACTTTGTGAAAATATTTAAACAATGTAAAGATAGTTACAAAATAAAAAGAAACAGTTATTTCTCCCTTATTTTTCATCCCACTTCCTTCTCCTCATTGTCAATATATTTACATAATGTATCCTTTGAGAAAAATAGTTTCAAATGTATTTACATAAATATGTATATGTGTTTTTTTTAATTTATAAAAAGGAATAACCAGTTACTTTTCATGGGCTTCTCCTATATTTGTGTTTCTTAGTGATTTCTATATGAACACCTACTTCCCTATTTCAATTGTTTCAATTGTTTGATATTTGCATATCGTTGACTGAACACATATGATTTAATTATCCACATTCCTATTAATGCTTATTTAGCATGTTGCCTTTTTTTAAAATTGATACCTCAAAGAGTGGTAAAACAGAAATTCCTACAGAAGCACCTTGACATGTTTTTGAAAATACATCTGTTAGGTAAATTCATAACACTAGAAAGTCTGGTACTAAAGGCATGTGCACTATTACATTTTGACAGATATTTTAAATGTATTCTTCAATATTCCATATATATTTTCAGTCTGCATAATAATGAATATAATATATATTCCTCAACAACCTAGCTAAAACTTGTCTCTAGCCTAAGAGAGAAAAAATCTCATGTTGCTTTGATTTGTGTCTCTTTAACTATAAGGAAGATAAAACACTTTTTCTCTAAGATTATTTATCACTTGTGTTGCATTTTCTCTTCAACTCCATTTCTATTTTCTATTGGTCTATTTGTATATTTTCTACTCATTAGCATAGTCTTCATTAAGTTAAGGGAGTTATATCTTACATGTTTGTCAACTAAAAATGGAGTTTAGAGAAAGCTTTCCTTAATAGAGTTTAAAACCTAAAAACATAATTAAAGATTAATAGATTTGAGTAAATACAAATACATATTTGTGTGTATATGTACATATGTATATAGATATACACATATATATAGTAACATAAAACAAACTGAATCAAAGACCAAAAACAAACCACAAATAAAAAAAATCCAACAGTGTGCATATGTACACACACGTATATATGTAAAGAGTTTTTATGAATCAGTAAGAACATTAAAATGTTTTTAAAAATTTCTATGTGCATGGTGACATGTTATAAAATTTTTAAAAAGTAATCATCATAGTAATCTTGATGTTTCCAATTGTTATTCTTTTGTTCCATAACAGCAAAAAGGATGAAGAGTTGATCAGCTGTTATTATTTTAAATGGTATTATTTGAAATACATATATTTCTTTAAGTGAGAGGCTTGACCAAAAAATTAATATTGAAAATGAATCTATAAATTTTTTGCTGTAGTAGGAATACGGTTAGAAGTTATCTTTTTACTGTTTAATGGCCAATGAATGAGCTAAAATCCATAGGATTTTTTCAACCATAGCTTGAAAATCACTAAGCTAGTAGGTAATAAGCCTAATAGGTCTTTATGTTAAAGAGAGGTAAACAGAGAAACAGAAGTATAAAATGCCAAGAGACCCAAAGGATAAACAAAACTGAATACTGCTGAACTGATTAATTGAAAACTTAAAATGAGAATTCAGCTTTTCTTGTCATACTGAGGACAATTTATACAAAGTGCTTTCACATACTGTGAAGTCACATCTGACTTGCTTTTCCTAACAATATTGTAAGAAAGAAGGAATAAGGCACTTACAATTGTCTTCATTTTAGAGACAAGGAAACTGAGGTTCCAATTCAGAAAGCAACTTGCTCACAGTAATATTGTTAGTTAGTAACTAGGCTGTAACTAAATTCCAGAATTACTTATTCCTAGTCTGATGCTCATTTTCAGATAGTGGTTGTTTCCTCCATTAAATCAGCCTGTTTATTGAACTTCTATGAGTAAAGCACTTATGAAAGGGGCTACACAGGCGAATCAGGCATAGACCCCATTTTCAAAGATTTTTAAGGATAGAGAGAGATATAATCATGTACATAAATAACTGTAATATAATGTTGGCCCAACGAGTGTTATAAAAGTTAATAGAAGATTAATATGTTAGTTTACTATGGAAATCTAGAACATTTGAACTTGATGGGTAGAAGTGTGAGAAGCTGTTATGGCATGTGAAGATTATATTTTAAAAGTTCAGTTGAAGTAACAGTAGAGATGAATATCTAAAGATAAGCAATGGATTGATGGGAAAAGAAATAAGTCAGCTTGGATAGACCAGAGGTAAAGTGAAAAGATATAGTAGAAGATATTTAAAAAGTAGTTAGAATTTTCATGGAGGAGTTTATGGCTATAAGGAAAGTGAAGCAGAACTAAGAAAATAATCTGAACAGAAAAATGCAATAATCAGAGTATGCCTTATTAATAATTAGAACACTTAACAATGTGATTGACCCTGTGTTTGTGGATGTTACCATGGCTCACCAACATGTCCAACTCATCTCTTCTTTAGAACACAAGAAGATTGCATCTCTCTACCCTCCCAAAGATGGGTAGAGCCATGCGACTTGCTTTGGCCAATAAGATATAGGCCAAAGTAATGAGTGTCTCCTCTCCAGGGAGCAGATGGAAAAATCTCCAAGCTCTCTTTCCCAGTCAAGTTCATCACAACTAGATCTCTTTGGAGACTTTGTGTGGGTGGAAAATAAACTTTTATTTTGTTAATACCTGGAGATTTGGGATTATTTATTATTATATTTCAGTATCACCTATTTAGTGCTTTCAATGAGTTAACAAAACTAAAACTGATTTTCAGCTGTCAGGGAGCTTATATTAATATTAAATGTGGAACTGTTTCTGTACTATTGGTAAATAACCATTCTCCAAATTTCATGTAACCTCATGCCCTTGCCTCTTTACTCCATTCTGAGACATGCTGCAAAAATCTCCCATGATCTAGCAATAAAAGGTTATTAGCTGGTGCAACAAGAGCCCAGATATGGCCTGAATCAGTTCTAATACATTTATTTTGTGATATACAAACTATAAATTATTTCCATTGTCACCTGCTTTTAAGACTATAAAGTCATTATCTCCCAGTTAGCAGATGATAAAACTAAAGATAAAGCATAAGAAAATCATCTAAGTTTGCGAGTTCTCTCACTCCAGACCTTAACTACAATGGTCTACTGTCTGGAGCTTATTTTCAGAGAGAGGGGAAAGGAGAGAGGGAGAGAAACATCACTGTGTGGTTGCCTCTCACTCATGTCCCCAACTGGGGACATGACGTACAACCTAGTCATGTGTCCTGACTGGGAATCGAACCAGCGACACTTGGTTCACAGGCCGACGAGGTTCAATCCACTGAGCCACAGCGGTCAGGGCTTAAGTGGATAATTTTTGGTAGCTACATAAGAAGAGGCGCTAGAGGAAAGTGGGATATATATATAGATATATCTATATATATATATCTATATATATATAAGTTGTTAATTAGTCAAAGGTGAAATATGAAGAAGGGCTTCATTAAAGAAAAACACATTTGGGATGGCAAAAACAGCTACACGCAAAGAAATATTTCACAGTATTATCATCAGAAGTTAGGATGATTCAATAAAGAGGAAAGGAGGATTAAGGTTCCAGAGATGGCAGAGGAGTGTGGAATCATTTATAGAGGTAGAAATACCACGAATAGAACATTGATTTGCATATATTTGTCTCAATATATTATTTCCCTAGCTGAACTATCAGAACTGACTTTGAGCAAATAAAACAAATGCCAAGTGTAACTACCTGTCTACACAGAGATTTACAAGAGGAGCAACTTGCTGCCCATACACATCTGGGCATGTACATTTATGTGATAAAACACATTTTTTATACCTGCCCATACGCTGAAGTTTAACTGCATTTACTGCATAATTTTCCAATTTAAGTACCTTTATTGTAGGCACTGGTTAGATACATATTTGTTAGGTAAATTTCATAAACCACAATTAATAATTTCAGACATCAGGTTTAGGTTTGTCTTTTAGTCCAACCATTACCTTGATCCTTGAGTGGTCTAAAGAGTGAGTGATATGTGTTCCCTATATCACAGGAAAATAATATTTCTCAGACTTCCTCATAAGTAGGATGCATTAAAAATATTGGGAAAGTGGAATGTGACAAGAAGAGATAGCTCATTTCTAGGAAGAGGTTTTAAGAACTGGTGGGTCTCCTCCATCTTCCTCTACTTTTCAAAGGTGACTATAGAAGATTCAAATGAAAATTGTGAATCCTTTAGGAACTGCTTATAGGATATTTGATGTGAAGAGTCGCCAGACCTACAACCACTCTATGTGAACAAGAAATAAATCACTTTACTGTTAGACCACTAAAATGTTAGAATTTATTTGTTACCACAGCAGAGGGAAACACCATTGCAAATGATTATCTTGTATCAACCTGAACAACCTCCCATCAACAAGGAGTATTGTGTTTTCAGACAGATACTTCTTCAGAAAGCTCTTTATTTTAGTGATTTAATATCTATAAAATAGATAATGAATATAATATGTATAAAATAGTTAATGAATCAGTTTCCTAGTGCAATCAAAATACCAATCATAAGCTACAATATTTATGCGACTATTCCCTATCTCATATTTGCTTTTAAAAATCTAAGCTGATCAGAGTACTTTGTATAGAAATATGTCTTTTCAATTATTCTATTTTCCTGTTCTACCTCAGTGGGAAACTTACAACTTTATACACTAATCTCTGTTTTTGAGATTTCCCTAAACCACTAGTTTCAGACACTATAGCCATACCTCTTTTTTTCACAGAACTTTTCAAAATATAGAGGATAAGCCTCACTTCTTTATTCCAATGCCTGCAATACCATACATATGCTATCCCTTGGTTCATTATGAATCTTTTTCTTCCCTTCTGAAGATTAATGTTATATATTAAATCATTACATGTATATCTCTCCCCAAATAAACTAAAACTAAATGGTTACATTATTCTAATAAAATAATAACTATACATTGAATGGTTAACAAACAAACAAACAAAAAAGCCAAGAAGAAACATGTGTGCCCTCTTTTGGGGCATCAAAAACCAAGCTAGAAAATAAAAATTAAAATGTATTAGGTGCTTGGTAAGTATGCGACATATAAAACATACTTTTACATGTATTACCTCATTTTACGATTGAGAAAACGAAGCCACAAGTGCTAAATGTGCTCAAGAGCTACTAAGTAGCAGAACAAGAGGAATTTCAACCCAGCTCTTACTCTTCAAACCCCCTAAGTCAGGAGCTAATAACACTCTCATCATAGCTGGTCAAATCTTCTGTAGGGAGCTGGACCAAGGACTTTCCTAGTGTCCTAGAATTGAGGCCATGTCTCTAATTTACTGTGTATGAGTGTCACTACCTATCAAGACCCCAAACTCAAATAGAAAATAGGGAGCCCATTAGGAATCTGCTACTCTGGTCACAATATTCCATTGGGTAGTGACTTATGCCAGCAACTGCTTTTTAGATGGAGAAGTAATGTGGTGACTACATAACCCTATCCCAACTGCATATCAAAGAGTATGAGCTTGCAACTAGCTAATAGATGGTACAGAAATCAAGGTAATATGGAAAACACCAGGTCCTGAACCTCCTGTTCTTTCTTTTCTTACAAATGCTGTTGGGCAACAGTGTATTGAAATGTCCAGTCAAATCAGAATTTCTGAATCAAAACTTAAATTCAAATAGCCTATATACTAAATATTTAATGAGTTTATTAGAAGCTCCATAAAAATAACTATGGAAAATGAATCAACAGACAATATAATTATGCAAAGTAATATCACGAGCTTGGCTAAAACATTCACAAACACATTTTCCTTTCTCCAAATGAATTTCTGACTGAAAAGGTGAGACATTATCAATTAGTTATTTATCCAAAGAATGTCAGTACATAAGGAAGTGATTAGTGAACTTTTATTATCTGAACTTTTTTGAGGCTAACTACATACCTGAGAAGAAAATAACAACTGTTTCTCCAAAAATAACACCTCATTTATTATTTAGTAAAAGTGTATAGAAGCAGAGGCACATTTTAGTATTTTAAATATTATTTAACATTTGTAAAAATGATTAAGAACATTGTCATATTATATGATCACTATTTAAACATATCAAATTTATTAAGATACTCAAATAAATAACACTTCAATATTTAAATTTTGTAAATATTGAAAGTGTCCCAAAATCAAAGAGATGATATAAGAAACAATTTTAGTACAAAATCTAGAATTAAAAAAAGACACAGACAACAGGTTGATTATCAGAAATAAAAATAGTGACATTAGAAGGATGATTAAATATAACAAATCATCATTATATCTCTGGTCAAGATGGTGGTTTAGGTAAACACGGCTTACCTACTCACACAACCACATCAAAATTACAACTAATCTATAGAACAACCATCATTCAGAACTGTCAGAAACTGAGCTGAATTGAAGTCCTAAAACGAAATTAAATTTAAATGGAAAAACCACATAGAAACTGGTAAAAGGGGTGGAGTTGTGGAATGGGCTGCTCCCATACCCATGTGTGGCAGATAAAAATCAGGAGCGCAATCTCAGGAGTGAGGGGTTCCAGCTCCACAACAGGCTCCCTTCCAGGGTTCCAGTGTTGGGAAGATAAGTTTCTATAACTTCTGGCTGTAAAAACCAGCAGGACTTGAGGCTGTGGAAGACAGAAACTTCTGGAATCCCAGGCAGTTCCTCTTAAAGAGCCCATGCACAGACTTACTTGGAGTCACTCCCTGTGAACTCAAGCACTGGTGCAGCAGATCAAAAGGCATCAGAGACATACTGAGAGCTATGGATAACTTTCTCACAGACAGAGGTGCTGGTAGAGGCCATGCTTCATTTTCTGAGCCCTCCTCCCTCAGAGTCCACCAGCAGGCACCATATCTGAATCGCCATCAACCTGGCTCACACTGTTTGCCCCACTCAGGTGATTCCCTAAAGCCCTGCCACACCCAACATTCATGCCCTCCCAAGCTATTTCCAGTGGCTATCCAAATAAATGGCTTGCGTTGGCCCACACTTCATATTTTTCTAAATTCAAACAAGCTGCACCTAGCTCTGCAAGCCCCGTACCTCTTGCTACATTGCCCTAAGCCTGGCATTAATGGCTGTTGGCCTTGGTTCACAGCTTTGCCTTGCCTGGGCACCTCCAAGCCTAGCACAAGCAGCAGTCACCTGCAGATCACTTTGTAGCTTATGCTGTATGACCCTAGACAGAACACAGGTTGTGGATTACCTTGGATGTGCCAATAGCAGTCAAGGCTCAACTACAAATGGAGGGTATACATAGCCCATGGGGTGGGTGCACCTTCACTATCCAGTTCGGGTAATAGGGGAGGCTGTGCCATGGACTATAAAGGACACATACTATATTAAGTCATTCTACCAAGCCTGGGAGATGTAGCAGCTCTACCTAATATGTAGAAACAAACAAACAAACAAAAAAAAAAAAAAAAAAAGAAAAGAAAAGAGAGAGGCTGCCAAAATGAGAAAACAAAGAAACATGGCCCAAATGAAAGAACAGAACAAAATTCCAGAAAAAGAACTAAACGAAATGGACACAAGCAATCAACTAGATGCAGATTTAAAAAATGCTAGTTATAATGATGCTCAAGGAACTTAGTGAGGCCTTCAACAGCATAAAAAAGATCCAGTCAGAAATGAAGGATACACTAATTGAAATAAAAAAAAATTTACACAAAATCAACAGCACAGTGGATGAAGCCAAGAATTAAATCAGTGATTTGGAACACAAGGAAGTAAAAAACAATCAGAACAAGAAGAAAAAAGAATCCGAAAAAGTGAGGATAGTCTAAGGATCCTCTGGGAAAACTTCAAGAATACATTCACATCATGGGGGTGCCAGAAAAAGAGAGAGGGCAAGAACTTGGAAACCTATTTAAAAAGAAATGACAGAAAATGTTCCTAACTTGGTGAAGGAAATAAATATACATTCTAGAAAATGCAGAGTCCCAAACAAGATGAATCAAAAGAGGCCCACACCAAAACACATCATAATTGAAATGTCAATGGTTAAATACAAAGGGAGAATCTTAAAAGCAGCAAGAGAAAAGCAGTTAGTTACCTATAAGGGAGCCCCCATAAAACTGTCAGCTGATTTCTCAAAAGAAACTTTGCAGGCTAGAAAGAATTGGCAAGAAATATCCAAAATGATGAAAATCAAGGACCTGCAATCAAGATTACTCTACTCAGCAAAGCTATCATTTTGAATCGAAAGACAGTTAAAGAGCTTTACGACAAGAGAAAAAAAAAAAATGTAAAGGAGTTCATCACCACCAAACCAGTATTATATGAAATGCTAAAGGGTCTTCTTTAAGAAGAAGAAAATAAAAAATATGAACAATAAAATTGTAATAAATACATATCTATGAACAATTGAATCTAAAAAACAAAATAAAAAAGCAGAACAGAAACAGAATCATAGATACAGAGAACGTTTTGATGGTTGCCAGATGGCAGGGGGTTCAGGGGAAGTTGAGTGAAAAAGATGAAGAGATTAAGAAGTACAAATTGGTAGTTACAGAATAGTTACAGGGATGTAAAGTACAGCATAGGTAATAGAGTAGCCAAAGAAAACATATGCATGACCCATGGGGATTGCCTGAGGGAGTGGAGTTCTGAGTGGAGTGAGACAAAGGGGAAAAAAATTGGGCAACTGTAATAGCATAAACAATAAAAGATAATTTAAAAAAGAAAGGTTGCATTATATAGGCTTTTTTGCACAAGATAGACTGGCTTTGCGGCCAGGACCCCAGGGCAGATTGTACTATAGCTCAGACTGTCCTAAGAGCACAGTGCAAAAAAAAAAAAAAAAAAAAAAGAAGAAGAAAAAAAAGAAAGAAAGAATAACAGAAATTACCTAGATAATGATTATTGATGCAACAAATTAAGTTAACTAATTCAACCATTTTTCATTTTAATTTGTTAGGATAGATTTCATTTGAACTAAGAATTCTCAGTCAAGTTCTAAGAGGAAATAGGACACATTATTTCATTATTATGCATGTACATATTTATCCTAGTTTTTCCTCTCTTACATATGTGGACAAAAATGTAAATGACTGGGAAATATCAGAGCTTTTACCATGTTAGGTTTCAGTGAAGGAATACAGTTGCTTTCTATTCATATTCATAACAGTTTAAAAAATAGATTATTTATGGATTTGGATGTCATGACAAATCCTCACTCAGTTGCTGCTGGCTTTTTACATAAATGGGTATATACTTGCTTGTCTGTGTCTCCGCATCTAAACTATCTCTTCTCCTCTTCCTGGACACAACAAAAGCCTCAGTGCACTTTATCGGAGGCTGAAATACATAGTTATGGTTGTCCATGTGACTAAGATTTGATCACTAAAATGTCATAGGAATTGAAGTGTATTGTTTTGAAACCAAGGCAGTGAAGAGCCAGGACACCATCCCCACACACTCTTTTCATAATCCTTGGAGCTGGAAATGGACGGGCCATAAGACAACACAGCCACATGAAGGAAGGAATAGATCTGCAAGTCATACCAGCAGACTTTTTTTTTTTTTTTTTTAATTTTTTTATTTTGGTTTTTCAATTACAGTTGTCCCCATACCAGCAGACTTTGATGTGTGGCATAGAGAAACTCATTATGTTAAGCCATGGAATTGTTGGGTATTTGTTATAGCTGCTATTGAGTTACCATAACAGAACCACCATGTTTTAGGAGATGCTATCTGTAAGTTATAGAGGGACCCATGGTGTTTCAGAAAAGGTAATGAGAATTTTTTTTCTTTATCCCTATAATTGCTATTACATTAATCCTTTTATTCAGAAACTTTAAAATTATAGCAATCAGAATGCAGTATTTATAGAAAGCTCTAAAACCAAGGTAGAAGTTTTTTCACAAATATGCTTAAAAGAAAAAATAAAATGAAAGCCAAAATTTAACTGTCCACATCAGTTGGTAGCAAAAGAGACCTTGAGTTCTGCCATCCTGCTACACTCTTGTTTCTCTCTGCTATTGAGTGTGTGGTAAAATGCCTATGTCTCATTAAGAAGACCATGCTCATATATGTCTCTAACATTGGGAAAGTAAAAATGATGATAAGGGTGAAGATAATGATCATAATGATGACCGACTATGCCAACCATTTATTGAGTGTTCACTTACTATATAAGAAACACTTTACACATACTTGACCATTTTATTACTTTAGATTTCTCATGTGAAAACAAAATTAGTATCCTCATTTTAAGACTTGGAAACTGAGGCTTAAAGTCATAAAATTAATAAATATAGAAAGGTTGGTCTAATTTCAAGACTTGTGTTCTTAGCCACCACTTTAAGAAAAATAATAATAAAATATTTAAATAAACCAGTCTCACCAAGTAAATTTGTGCTTAATATAATTCTGTGGTCTATATCCATTTCTCTTATATTAATGTCCAAAAGACATATCATGGCTTATAGACCTTTCAGTTTCTCTAAATAGAGCAGTTAAACTTATTTTATAGATGTGAATATGTGACAGAGTATGATGGGATATGGGATTGACTCCTCTTGTGAAACTGAGAAATTTGGTTGGAACCTTGTATGATACTTGAAATTCAAGTACTGGTATTTATATTAACGATGAACTTCTAAAAAATAACAGCAATGTTGTGAGAGAATAAAGTAGAATTGCTCTATCATTTGCCTCTGAGTTTTTTTCTTCCTGTTTGTTCCATCTTAAGCTCTACTTTGTATAATTCTTTATCACATATCAGACCATGGCCATCCATGATTTCCAAGTTATAGCTGTCCTTTATTTAAGTCTCTTGATAAAGGATGGAATTAAGAGATCTTAGTTACAATAAACATTTTTAAATGCCAATACATTTGAAAGTCCAGAAGTAAAGGGTGACATACTAAAAAATATAAAAGCATGAAAATTATCATAGGAAAAGATAAGAAATTGAATCAGCCAGTTAATATAAATGATGTTGGCAAAGTCATTAGATTTTACTCTTTCTTCCCCAAAAGGCACAGAAGATAGTTTCTTTTTTTGTAGGTTTAGGTTTCTTTTAAATAACTAATAATTACAAAGGTAATTAAAATTTTAGAGGCTCTAGGAATAGATGGGTACCTAATTAATTCATTTTATAAAGCAGGAATAAAATTAAAAACCAATCCAAATAAAGATAATACAAAAAAGAAAATTTTAGAACAGACATATTTATATAACTAGAAATAGATATATGCCTACATAGATGCATTAATCTTCAATAAACTACTACCAGAAATAATTCAATAGTGATTTAGCAGGTAAATACATTAGAGGAATATAGGACTCATATTTCATTTAAAAAAATTAAAGGAGAAAAGTCATACAAATATTTAAGTACATTAAAATTATTTACTATAATTATTCATTTTTCAATTTAAAATTACATTAAAATAGGAATAAAGAAATGATAAACATATCATACACACACAAAGAAACATAACTTGCAAAACACTAAAGCCATTTTCATTAAAATCTGAAGAAGGAGATGCTCCTTGGTACCGCTTTTATTTAAGATAAGACATTTATAATAAATTCAGATAAAGTCCAGAGGAAAAATAAAACAATATATGCTTAAAAAGCTAAGTAAAACAAGATGACAAAATTTTCAAAATCACTAAGAGATGAACTAGTTAAGGTAGTTGAATATGATACATTTCTAAGAATATGGCTCCTGTCTGTACTACTAATAACCAGATATAAGTAAAAATGGGAAATTAGTTTCATTTTTAAAAATGACAAAATTAAAACTTAAATAGAAATTAATTTAATAAGTAAACTTAGCACATATAAGAAGGAAACTGTTAAAAGGCATAAAGCAAGGTCTGTACAATGCCACATCTTGTTCTTAAATGCAAAGACAAAACTTTAAAATAATGTCAACTGCCTGAAAATTATTTAAATATTTATTTGTTTTATTTTTAGAGAGAGGGGAAAGGAGAAAGAGAGGGAGAGAAACATCACTGTGTGGTTGCCTCTCACTCACACCCCCAACTGGGGACCTGTCGTGCAACCTAGTCATGTGCCCTGACTGGGAATCGAACCAGTGACACTTGGCTCGCAGGCCGATGCTCAATCCACTGAGCCACAGCAGCCCTTCAACTGCCTGAAAATTAACTGCTTTTTTTTTTTTTTTTTTTTTAATTTTTTTAATTTTGGTTTTTCAATTACAGTTGTCCCCTTTTCCCCCAATTTCTCTCCCCCACCCAACCCACCCCCTCTCCCGCATGCTTTCTTAATATATAACTCCAACTGGATAAATGAGCTAATAGTTCAAATATAAGTATAAATTATAAAATATTATATATTGACATATTTTATTTGCACTTATCGCTCAAAACAAAAATGAGAAAAAAGGTATTAAAGGTATGTTTTAAAACATGAGTATGTGAAGATAAAGATAATAAGAAGGATGATGACAATGGACAAATGATGTCAACAAAATTTTGGGAGCCTCTCAAAATAGAGAAGTAAATAAAAACTGACCTTTAGTCTCAATGTCATGCCACACACCAACACATATTGATATATATTATAGATGGATTAAAAGTTTAAATTAAACTTAGAATAACGATTTCTCAGATAACACAGACATTACATATATGTGTGTGTGTGTACATACATGGGGGGTCTTTCTTCTTTACAAGCATATAATATTATTTTATTTTACATTAATATTTTAAGAAAATTCCCATTAATATAAAATAACTTTGATTTGGAAATATTATAAAGCATGATATCCCTTGAAAGAAATGAGGTATATGCATATATTGCTTTACTTGGGTGGAGGCCATGACATTGTTAAGTGACAAAAGTAAGATTCAGAGTAGTATATATAACATGATCATATATTTGTAAAAATATCGACTAATTCCTGATATGTATGTTTATGGATTTACATATTGCTATATAAACATGGAGAAAGCTATGCACTGCTCAAATCTTCTGCTGCAGGAAGCATACCAGCTGTTATCTTTCTGGGTCCAACCCTTGTTGGTGCTGAGGCCACACTTTCTGCAGGCTGCTGTCAGCCAGTGAACTGGGCACCACATGTTTAATAATGTAGGCCTATTCATGCAAGTTGTCAACTGAGTGACTTTGGCTAATGGAGTCCCTGTTGGCTTAAACCAACTTTCTTAGAACTATACTGCAGCTTCAGACTCCTACTTTTCTCTTTTCCTCAGCAGTTAAAGCTGTCTAAAGGCTCTTGTCAACTTCTGCTTTGTTTCCTTTATTTTTCATAGTTGTTTCCCTTAATACATCTTGTTTCATGTAATCCTGTCTTGGCATCCACACCTTGAGGACCTGAACTAAATGGAAGGATATGATGCAAGAAATTAATAGTGGTTACCATATTTGACTGGGAAAAAGTAGGGAAAAAAATAAACAAATGTAGATGCTGAAAAAATAAATTAGAATGAATATGTCTATAATAAAAACAACTATTGATAATACAATCCCAAATATATTAAATTGTATGTATACATAAAGAACATTATGTGTATGCACAAAAATGCCTGCAAGTATATTCAACAAAGTATTGATGGTAGTAATCTTAGAGTATGATTTCTGGTGACTTTTAATTTTTATGTATTATTTATTATTTTTAAAGGGAATATATAATATTTAAATACTTGGAAATAATAGAGTTGTTTCCTTTGTAAAAATTAAAAAACAAAACATATATTCAACAGGGAGATAAAAAGAAAAGTCAAACATATGTTGATAAGCTTAGAAGCAGGTCTCTTAGATAACAAAAATTGATAAAGTAAGTGAAGTAGTACTGGTAAAATTTATTTTTAAAAATGAAATAAATATGTCTATTTCAAAATTATTCTATACTTCACAGATATACCAATTTGATTTCTATGTTTTATGACTTGTCATGAATGTTATCTCTGCTTTATACAATCATGGCACACTAACTGGCCTTCAGATACGGTAAACAACTCATCCTGGTTTGTAGGGACTTTTTTTCTATTTTCTTTTTTTAGCCCTGAAAATAACACAAGCCAGGAACCTTTGCAGTCTCCAACAACCTAGACCTTTGCTTACCCTATTTTTCAATGATATTCAGTAGGAAGTGAGGCCTACGTAATGGGCCACAAAACTAGGCTGACTCCATCTGGATTCCCCTGTAGGGGTGTTGAGTCCTGGTTTGGAATATCAAGATATGAAACTTTTGATTTATTTGAGGTTTTCTGGAATTACAGATAATGTGAGCTGAGAGACCCCTGAGAATTTTTTTTTTCCTTTCCAACTGCCTTATAACAGAGATTAGGAAGGATGTTGAGCCAGACGATGTCTGCACTCGAGCCCATCCTGCTGATCTTCAGGTTAATGTTTGCATAACACTGAACCAATTCCTCCCAGACTCAGGAACACAAGTCTATGCTCCTGCCATCCTGAACTTCTCCAAATGCCTCAGGATTGCCACACCCTTCCCTGCTTCTCCAATTGCATATCCTTATTCTTCTGAGAGATTACTCCTACTCTGATAGAAATGTCTTATCCTCTTTTAAGGTCTACTTCAAATGACACAATTTCTGGGAATCCTTCCCAGGTAGATGAAGGATCTCTTTCCTTTGGTTTACTACATGTTCCAAATCTTTCTTTCAGTTGTTAGCACATTGCAATGTGGTAATTGTTTTATTTCTCCTTGCCAGCTTTGCCACTTATCAGCCTTTTGACCTTTGGAAATTAATTGAATCTTGCTAAGTCTTAGTCCCTCATATGTAAAATATGGTAGTGCAGGGTTAAATCGATTCATAAATTATAGGACTAAGGAACATGTCTGGCACAGAGTAAATTCTATATAAGAGCTACAGCTATTACTATCTCTGTCTTCAGCATCCATTTCCATGCCATGTTTATGATCAATAAAAATTTCTGAATGAAAAGTCACAATAGGAGAGATATATTTCCACCTGAGAAAAGAGAAAGGACAAAGTCAGGTTACACACAGCTGAAGCCACTGGCCAATTATCTCTCAGGCTATTAGTTTATAACATAATTTTATTGTTAGAGGCAACAGGTATACCAGAATGATCTGAGTAGTACTAGAACACACAGCCAAAATTATCTTCACTGTGTCTAAAACACTATCATATTTAAAGCCCTGGAATGTAATGAGATAACACAGGAAAGGACAATATACAAGGAAGTGGAGGAGCCTATAGA